>NW_025745829.1:167500-232500 GCF_021184085.1 Oncorhynchus gorbuscha
CAGAACCCCAGTACAGACTATAGAACCCCTCCACCACAACAACAGAACAGAACCCCAGTACAGACTATAGAACCCCTCCACAACAACAGAACCCCAGTACAGACTATAGAACCCCTCCACCACAACAACAGAACCCCAGTACAGACTATAGAACCCCTCCACCACAACAACAGAACCCCAGTACAGACTACAGAACCCCTCCACAACAACAGAACACAACAAGAACAGAACCCCAGTACAGACTACAGAACCCTCCACCACAACAACAGAACCCCAGTACAGACTACAGAACCCCTCCACCACAACAACAACAGAACAGACTATAGATCCCCTAAGAATCACCTCTGACAATAAAGCTTCTTGCGCTGTCTTCGATTGGCTAATGATTTCCTAAACATTAAAAAGGAATTCCTTTTATCTGGCCATTATCTTTGCCTGGTCCTGATGCTGTGTTGGTCTTCATACACGTCCTGCTGTTCTGACAACACCACATTAACATCAGTCAATAACACCATGTCCTCATGTGTTTGGTGAGTTACAGCCAGGAGCCTATTGGACATTATGATACTAGGTTACATGGTAAATCCCTGTTATGGAGAACAATGGGTTGTAAATCCCAAATGGGCACCCTGTTCCCTATATAGTGCACTACTTTCAACCAGGACCCATAGAGCTCTGGTAAAAAGTAGAGCACTATATAGGGAATAGGGTGCGATTTGGGACTTATACTAGGACCACTGGTTGAAAACAGAAAACAATCTCCTTCCTCTGTATGTTAAGGTGTTTATGTTGCGTCCAGCTGAAACCAGATGGGTCCGACTGGCTGTGGATGTTAAGGTGTTTATGTTACGTCCAGCTGAAACCAGATGGGTCCGACTGGCTGTGGATGTTAAGGTGTTTATGTTACGTCCAGCTGAAACCAGATGGGTCCGACTGGCTGTGGATGTTAAGGTGTTTATGTTACGTCCAGTTGAAACCAGATGGGTCCGACTGGCTGTGGATGTTAAGGTGTTTATGTTGCGTCCAGCTGAAACCAGATGGGTCCGACTGGCTGTGGATGTTAAGGTGTTTATGTTGCGTCCAGTTGAAACCAGATGGGTCCGACTGGCTGTGGATGTTAACGTGTTTATGTTGCGTCCAGCTGAAACCAGATGGGTCCGACTGGCTGTGGATGTTAACGTGTTTATGTTGCGTCCAGCTGAAACCAGATGGGTCCGACTGGCTGTGGATGTTAAGGTGTTTATGTTGCGTCCAGCTGAAACCAGATGGGTCCGACTGGCTGTGGATGTTAAGGTGTTTATGTTACGTCCAGCTGAAACCAGATGGGTCCGACTGGCTGTGGATGTTAAGGTGTTTATGTTGCGTCCAGCTGAAACCAGATGGGTCCGACTGGCTGTGGATGTTAAGGTGTTTATGTTGCGTCCAGCTGAAACCAGATGGATCCGACTGGCTGTGGATGTTAACGTGTTGTTACAGCAACACGGCCGTCTCAGCTTCTTTCATATTACCATTAATGGTCGTCTGGTGGTGGGTGGGGGGTTATATTGGTCCTATTTCAACTCTGTATTAATATGTGTGAATTTGGAAATGTGTCTTCTGCGTATCCCAAGTCCCCCGGAGACACCCGGCGAGAGTGGAGGTCACAGTCATCTCAGCCTGTTCAGCAGCTCTCTGTGTGGTCCTGGTGTGGTTCAACCAGAAACAGTCTCTGGTTCATTTACCATTCTGACTGTCACTCACCATTATGGCAGAGTTGGGCATCTTGATATATGGAAAACAGATTGAATTACTTGAATAACTTGAAGTTGTCATGAACATTAGTTAGTTTGGCTTTGAATCATTAGCTTAATCATCTCTCCTCTCCTTTCCCCTCCTTTCATCTCCTGTCCCCTCCTTTCCTCTCCTGTCCCCTCCTGTCTCCTCCTGTCCCCTCCTTTCATCTCCTGTCCTCTCCTTTCCTCTCCTGTCCCCTCCTGTCTTCTCCTGTCCCCCTCCTGTCCTCTCCTTTCCTCCTCCTCTCCTCCCCTCCTCTCCTGTCATCTCCTGTCCTCTCCTTTCCTCTCCTCTCCCTGTCCTCTCCTGTCCTCCCCTCCTCTCCTTTCCTCTCCTGTCCTCCCCTTTCCTCTCCTGTCCTCTTCTGTCTTCTCCTGTCCTCTCCTGTCCTTCCTGTCCTCTCCTGTCCTCCCCTTTCCTCTCCTGTCCTCTCCTGTCCTCTCCTGTCTTCTCCTGTCCTCCCCTTTCCTTTCCTGTCCTCTCCTGTCCTCCCCTTTCCTCTCCTGTCCTCTCCTGTCCTCTCCTGTCCTCTCCTGTCCTCTCCTGTCCTCCCCTTTCCTCTCCTGTCTTCTCCTGTCCTCCCCTTTCCTCTGTCCCCTTCTGTCTTCTCATGTCCTCTCCTTTCCTCTCCTGTCCTCTCCTGTCCTCCCCTTTCCTCTGTCCCCTTCTGTCTTCTCCTGTCCTCTCCTTTCATCTCCTTTCATCTCCTGTCCTCTCCTGTCTTCTCCTGTCCTCCCCTTTCCTCTGTCCCCTTCTGTCTTCTCCTGTCCTCCCCTTTCCTCTCCTTTCATCTCCTTTCATCTCCTTTCATCTCCTTTCCTCTCCTTTCCTCTCCTGTCCTCCCCTTTCCTCTCCTTTCCTCTCCTGTCCTCTCCTGTCTTCTCCTGTCCCCCCCTTTCCTCTCCTGTCCTCTTCTGTCTTCTCCTGTCCTCTCCTGTCCTCTCCTGTCCTCCCCTTTCCTCTCCTTTCATCTCCTTTCATCTCCTTTCATCTCCTTTCCTCTCCTTTCCTCTCCTGTCCTCCCCTTTCCTCTCCTTTCCTCCCCTTTCCTCTCCTTTCCTCTCCTGTCCTCTCCTGTCTTCTCCTGTCCCCCCCTTTCCTCTCCTGTCCTCTTCTGTCTTCTCCTGTCCTCTCCTGTCCTCTCCTGTCCTCCCCTTTCCTATCCTGTCCTCCCCTTTCCTCTCCTGTCTTCTCCTGTCCTCTCCTGTCCTCTCCTGTCCTCCCCTTTCCTCTCCTGTCTTCTCCTGTCCTCTCCTTTCCTCTCCTGTCTTCTCCTGTCCTCTCCTTTCCTCTGTCCCCTTCTGTCTTCTCCTGTCCTCCCCTTTCCTCTCCTTTCATCTCCTGTCCTCCCCTTTCCTCTCCTCTCATCTCCTGTCCTCCCCTTTCCTCTCCTTTCATCTACTTTCCTCTCCTTTCCTCTCCTGTCCTCTCCTGTCCTCCCCTTTCCTCTCCTTTCTTCTCCTGTCCTCTCCTGTCTTCTCCTGTCCCCCCCCTTTCCTCTCCTGTCCTCTTCTGTCTTCTCCTGTCCTCTCCTGTCCTCCCCTTTCCTCTCCTGTCCTCTCCTGTCCTCCCCTGTCTTCTCCTGTCCTCCCCTTTCCTCTCCTGTCCTCTCCTGTCCTCCCCTTTCCTCTCCTGTCTTCTCCTGTCCTCCCCTTTCCTCTGTCCCCTTCTGTCCTCTCCTTTCCTCTCCTGTCCTCTCCTGTCCTCCCCTTTCCTCTCCTTTCATCTCCTGTCCTCCCCTTTCCTCTCCTTTCATCTCCTGTCCTCCCCTTTCCTCTCCTGTCCTCCCCTTTCCTCTCCTGTCCTCCCCTTTCCTCTCCTGTCCTCCCCTTTCCTCTCCTGTCCTCTCCTTTCATCTCCTGTCCTCCCCTTTCCTCTCCTGTCCTCCCCTTTCCTCTCCTGTCCTCCCTTTCCTCTCCTGTCCTCTCCTGTCCTCTCCTGTCCTCCCCTTTCTTCTCCTGTCCTCCCCTTTCCTCTGTCCCCTTCTGTCTTCTCCTGTCCTCTCCTTTCCTCTCCTGTCCTCTCCTGTCCTCCCTTTCCTCTCCTCTCATCTCCTGTCCTCCCCTTTCCTCTCCTTTCATCTCTTTCCTCTCCTTTAAACTCCTGTCCTCTCCTGTCCTCCCCAGCTGAGGTCCTTTCCTCTCTGTCCTCTCACTGTCCTCCCCTTTCCTCTCCTTTCCTCTCCTGTCCTCTCCTGTCTTCTCCTGTCCCCCCCTGTCCTCTTCTGTCTTCTCCTGTCTTCTCCTGTCCTCTCCTGTCCTCCCCTTTCCTCTCCTGTCCTCTCCTGTCCTCCCCTGTCCTCCCGTGTCTTCTCCTGTCCTCCCCTTTCCTCTCCTGTCCTCCCCTTTCCTCTCCTGTCCTCTCCTGTCCTCCCCTGTCCTCTCCTGTCCTCCCCTTTCCTCTCCTGTCTTCTCCTGTCCTCCCCTTTCCTCTCCTGTCTTCTCCTGTCCTCCCCTTTCCTCTGTCCCCTTCTGTCTTCTCCTGTCCTCTCCTTTCCTCTCCTGTCCTCTCCTGTCCTCCCCCTTCCTCTCCTTTCATGTCCTGTCCTCCCCTTTCCTCTCCTTTCATCTCCTGTCCTCCCCTTTCCTCTCCTGTCCTCTCCTGTCCTCCCCTTTCCTCTCCTGTCCTCTCCTGTCCTCTCTTTTCCTCTCCTGTCCAGGCTCTTTTCCTCTCCTGTCCTCCCTTTCCTCTCCTGTCCTCCCCTTTCCTCTCCTGTCCTCCCCTTTCCTCTCCTGTCCTCTCCTGTCCTCCCTGTTCTCTCCTGTCCTCCCCTTTCCTCTCCTGTCCTCCCCTTTCCTCTCCTGCCCTCCCCTTTCCTCTCCTGTCCTCCCAGCTTTCCTCTCCTGTCCTCTCTTTTCCTCTCATGTCCTCTCTTTTCCTCCCCTTTCCTCTCCTGTCCTCTCCTGTCCTCTCCTGTCCTCTCTTGTCTTCTTCTGTCGTCTCCTGTCTTCTCCTCTCCTCCCCTTTCCTCTCCTTTCATTTCCTGTCCTCCCCTTTCCTCTCCTGTCCTCTCTTTTCCTCTCCTGTCCTCTCCTGTCCTCTCTTTTCCTCTCCTGTCCTCTCTTTTCCTCTCCTGTCCTCTCTTTTCCTCTCCTGTCCTCTCCTGTCTTCTCCTGTCCTCCCCTTTCCTCTCCTGTCTTCTCCTCTCCTGTCCTCCCCTTTCCTCTCCTGTCCTCCTCTCCTGTCCTGTCTTTTCCCCTCCTGTCCTCTCCGGTCCTCTCTGTTTGACAGAAAATTGAATGACAGTGAGTAAGAGGTAGTGTTGTGTGGGCAGCAGAAGACTGGCCATCAACAGGTTCTGACTGTTCTGTTCCCCAGATGAGATGAGTCAACTATCATCATCTATCATTCAATCTGTATCTCAGTCTTCTGTTGAACAGCCCTGCAACCTCCACTACAGCTACCTCTCTTCCTCTCTCTCTCTCTCATCTATCTCTCTCTCCCTCTCCTCTATCTCTCTCTCTCTCTCCTCTATCTCTCTCTCTCTCCTCTATCTCTCTCTCTCTCTCCTCTATCTCTCTCTCTCTCTCCTCTATCTCTCTCTATCTATCTATCTATCTATCTATCTCTCTCTCTCTCTCTCTCTCTCTCTCTCTGTTGGACAGCTCTCTCAATCTCTCTCCTCTATATCTCTCTCTCTCTCCTCTATCGCTCTCTCTCCTCTATCTCTCTCTCCTCTATCTCTCTCTCTCTCTCTGTTGGACTCTCTCCTCTCTCCTCTATCTCTCTCTCTCTTCTCTCTCTCTCTCTCTCCTCTCTCTCTCTCTCTCTCTCTCTCTCTCTTTATCCCTGTTGGACAGCTCTCTTTCTCTCTCTCGCTCTCCCTTTCTAACACTGGTATAAACAGCTGAGGTAACACTGGTTTAAACAGCTGAGGTGAATCTGGTTTAAACAGCTGAGGTGAAACTGGTTTAAACAGCTGAGGTAACACTGGTATAAACAACTGAGGTAACACTGGTATAAACAGCTGAGGTAACACTGGTATAAACAGCTGAGGTAACACTGGTATAAACAGCTGAGGTAACACTGGTTTAAACAGCTGAGGTGAAACTGGTTTAAACATGCAGCCAATCTGGTTCAATGAGGGATTTTTGCACTCTAGTGTTAAACGGTTCTAATTTAATTCACTAGAACACAGCCAATCAGTTTGATTATCTTAATTAAGCCCAAAAATGACAGAGAGACATTTAACCCTCTAAACTCCCGCTGTCAATGACCATAGGAGTTACCTAGCAAGACAACACAAACATATCTGGGACCAGGCTATCTCTGCTGTGGGGTTAGAGTCAGTTATTACTATGTCCCTGTTGCTATTTCTCAATGACAAAAAATGTACTTAATATGTTTTACGGTTTGTGTTGTCTGGTGCTGCCAGTAATCACAGGGTAAGCTAGTTCTAGAGAAACCTAGAACAGCCTGGAGTCCAGGCTATGGAGAAATCTAGAACAGCCTGGAGTCCAGGCTATGGAGATATCTAGAACAGCCTGGAGTCCAGGCTATGGAGAAATCTAGAACAGCTGGAGTCCAGGCTATGGATAAATCTAGAACAGCCTGGAGTCCAGGCTATGGATAAATCTAGAACAGCCTGGAGTCCAGGCTATGGATAAATCTAGATCAGCCTGGAGTCCAGGCTATGGAGAAATCTAGAACAGCCTGGAGTCCAGGCTATGGAGAAATCTAGAACAGCCTGGAATCCAGGCTATTGAGAAATCTAGAACAGCCTGGAGTCCAAGCTATGGAGAAATCTAGAATAGCCTGGAGTCCAAGCTATGGAGAAATCTAGAACAGCTGGAGTCCAGGCTATGGAGAAATCTAGAACAGCCTGGAGTCCAGGCTATGGAGAAATCTAGAACAGCCTGGAGTCCAGGCTATGGAGAAATCTAGAACAGCTGGAGTCCAGGCTATGGAGAAATCTAGAACAGCTGGAGCCCAGGCTATGGAGAAATCTAGAACAGCCTGGAGTCCAGGCTATGCAGAAATCTAGAACAGCCTGGAGTCCAAGCTATGGAGAAATCTAGAACAGCTGGAGCCCAGGCTATGGAGAAATCTAGAACAGCCTGGAGTCCAAGCTATGGAGAAATCTAGAACGGCACACAAACGAACACAAACCCCTGATTGAACAACCAAGAGCTTGATGATATGTTTGATAATATAAATCATGTCTAATATCCCTGGTCGAGTACTTGCATACTCTGTGGGTTCCTAGGACCTGAGGTTGATGATGTGGGTTCCTAGGACCTGAGGTTGATGATGTGGGTTGCTAGGACCTGAGGTTGATGATGTGGGTTCCTAGGACCTGAGGTTGATGATGTGGGTTCCTAGGACCTGAGGTTGATGATGTGGGTTCCTAGGACCTGAGGTTGATGATGTGGGTTCCTAGGACCTGAGGTTGATGATGTGGGTTCCTAGGACCTGAGGTTGATGATGTAGGTTCCTAGGACCTGAGGTTGATGATGTGGGTTCCTAGGACCTGAGGTTGATGATGTGGGTTCCTAGGACCTGCGGTTGATGATGTGGGTTCCTAGGACCTGCGGTTGATGATGTGGGTTCCTAGGACCTGAGGTTGATGATGTGGGTTCCTAGGACCTGCGGTTGATGATGTAGGTTCCTAGGACCTGAGGTTGATGATGTGGGTTCCTAGGACCTGAGGTTGATGATGTGGGTTCCTAGGACCTGAGGTTTATGATGTGGGTTCCTAGGACCTGAGGTTGATGATGTAGGTTCCTAGGACCTGAGGTTGATGATGTGGGTTCCTAGGACCTGAGGTTGATGATGTGGGTTCCTAGGACCTGAGGTTGATGATGTGGGTTCCTAGGACCTGAGGTTGATGATGTGGGTTCCTAGGACCTGAGGTTGATGAACTACGTCTGACTGACGACGGGGCTTTTCTATCACGTACTAAACCAGGTAAACAAAAAAAAAACTAGATGTTATTTTAAATGGTTTTTCTCTGTTTCCTCCACAGTGGATGTAATGTGCTGTGAGGTTAAAGGTTGAAGAGCGGCTGGCCACTCGCTCTCGAGCTCCTACTGAAACCAACCACCTGGAGTCATTAACAGGTACATGATGGTATGGTGCCAGTTCTGTTGCTTTGCAATCAACACCTACAACTATAGCTGATATACAGTCTATATACCATCACCATCTACAACTATAGCTGATATACAGTCTATATACCATCACCACCTATAGCTGATATACAGTCTATATACCATCACCACCTACAACTATAGCTGATATACAGTCTATATACCATCACCACCTATAGCTGATATACAGTCTATATACCATCACCACCTATAGCTGATATATAGTCTATATACCATCACCACCTATAGCTGATATATAGTCTATATACCATCACCACCTATAGCTGATATACAGTCTATATACCATCACCACCTATACCTATAGCTGATATACAGTCTATATACCATCACCACCTATAGCTGATATACAGTCTATATACCATCACCACCTATAACTGATATACAGTCTATATACCATCACCACCTATAGCTGATATACAGTCTATATACCATCACCACCTACAACTATAGCTGATATACAGTCTATATACCATCACCACCTATAACTGATATACAGTCTATATACCATCACCACCTATAACTGATATACAGTCTATATACCATCACCACCTATAGCTGATATACAGTCTATATACCATCACCACCTATAGCTGATATACAGTCTATATACCATCACCACCTATACCTATAGCTGATATACAGTCTATATACCATCAACACCTATAGCTGATATACAGTCTATATACCATCACCACCTACACCTATAGCTGATATACAGTCTATATACCATCACCACCTATAGCTGATATACAGTCTATATACCATCACCACCTATAGCTGATATACAGTCTATATACCATCACCACCTATAGCTGATATACAGTCTATATACCATCACCACCTACAACTATAACTGATATACAGTCTATATACCATCACCACCTATAGCTGATATACAGTCTATATACCATCAACACCTATAGCTGATATAAAGTCTATATACCATCAACACCTATAGCTGATATACAGTCTATATACCATCAACACCTATAGCTGATATACAGTCTATATACCATCACCACCTATAGCTGATATACAGTCTATATACCATCACCACCTACAACTATAACTGATATACAGTCTATATACCATCACCACCTATAGCTGATATACAGTCTATATACCATCAACACCTATAGCTGATATACAGTCTATATACCATCAACACCTATAGCTGATATACAGTCTATATACCATCAACACCTATAGCTGATATACAGTCTATATACCATCACCACCTATAGCTGATATACAGTCTATATACCATCACCACCTAGACCTATAGCTGATATACAGTCTATATACCATCACCACCTAGACCTATAGCTGATATACAGTCTATATACCATCACCACCTATAGCTGATATACAGTCTATATACCATCACCACCTATAGCTGATATACAGTCTATATACCATCACCACCTACAACTATAGCTGATATACAGTCTATATACCATCACCACCTATAGCTGATATACAGTCTATATACCATCACCACCTATAGCTGATATACAGTCTATATACCATCACCACCTATAGCTGATATACAGTCTATATACCATCAAATAATAATAATAATAATAATATATGCCATTTAGCAGACGCTTTTATCCAAAGCGACTTACAGTCATGTGTGCATACATTCTACGTATGGGTGGTCCCGGGGATCGAACCCACTACCCTGGCGTTACAAGCGCCATGCTCTACCAACTGTATCGATCCAATTTTAGTATATGTGCTGCCAAAGCTATAGCTGATATACAGTCTATATACCATCACCAACTATAGCTGATATACAGTCTATATACCATCACCACCTATAGCTGATATACAGTCTATATACCATCACCACCTATAGCTGATATACAGTCTATATACCATCACCACCTAGACCTATAGCTGATATACAGTCTATATACCATCACCACCTAGACCTATAGCTGATATACAGTCTATATACCATCACCACCTATAGCTGATATACAGTCTATATACCATCACCACCTACAACTATAGCTGATATACAGTCTATATACCATCACCACCTAGACCTATAGCTGATATACAGTCTATATACCATCACCAACTATAGCTGATATACAGTCTATATACCATCACCACCTATAGCTGATATACAGTCTATATACCATCACCACCTATAGCTGATATACAGTCTATATACCATCACCACCTATAGCTGATATACAGTCTATATACCATCACCACCTAGACCTATAGCTGATATACAGTCTATATACCATCACCACCTACACCTATAGCTGATATACAGTCTATATACCATCACCACCTATAGCTGATATACAGTCTATATACCATCACCACCTATAGCTGATATACAGTCTATATACCATCACCACCTATAGCTGATATACAGTCTATATACCATCACCACCTATAGCTGATATACAGTCTATATACCATCACCACCTATAGCTGATATATAGTCTATATACCATCACCACCTATAGCTGATATACAGTCTATATCCCATCACCACCTAGACCTATAGCTGATATACAGTCTATATACCATCACCACCTATAGCTGATATACAGTCTATATACCATCACCACCTATAGCTGATATACAGTCTATATACCATCACCACCTATAGCTGATATACAGTCTATATACCATCACCACCTACAACTATAGCTGATATACAGTCTATATACCATCACCACCTATAGCTGATATACAGTCTATATACCATCACCACCTATAGCTGATATACAGTCTATATACCATCACCACCTATAGCTGATATACAGTCTATATACCATCACCACCTAGACCTATAGCTGATATACAGTCTATATACCATCACCAACTATAGCTGATATACAGTCTATATACCATCACCACCTATAGCTGATATACAGTCTATATACCATCACCACCTATAGCTGATATACAGTCTATATACTATCACCACCTACAACTATAGCTGATATACAGTCTATATACCATCACCACCTAGACCTATAGCTGATATACAGTCTATATACCATCACCAACTATAGCTGATATACAGTCTATATACCATCACCACCTATAGCTGATATACAGTCTATATACCATCACCACCTATAGCTGATACACAGTCTATATACCATCACCACCTATATCTGATATACAGTCTATATACCATCACCATCTATAGCTGATATACAGTCTATATACCATCACCACCTATAGCTGATATACAGTCTATATACCATCACCACCTAGACCTATAGCTGATATACAGTCTATATGCCATCACCACCTATAGCTGATATACAGTCTATATACCATCACCACCTATAGCTGATATACAGTCTATATACCATCACCACCTAGACCTATAGCTGATATACAGTCTATATACTATCACCACCTATAGCTGATATATAGTCTATATACCATCACCACCTATAGCTGATATACAGTCTATATACCATCACCACCTATAGCTGATATACAGTCTATATACCATCACCACCTACAACTATAGCTGATATACAGTCTATATACCATTACCACCTATAGCTGATATACAGTCTATATACCATCACCACCTATAGCTGATATACAGTCTATATACCATCACCACCTATATCTGATATACAGTCTATATACCATCACCACCTATAGCTGATATACAGTCTATATACCATCAACACCTACAACTATAGCTGATATACAGTCTATATACCATCACCACCTACACCTATAGCTGATATACAATCTATATACCATCACCACCTATAGCTGATATACAGTCTATATACCATCACCACCTATAGCTGATATACAGTCTATATACCATCACCACCTATAGCTGATATACAGTCTATATACCATCACCACCTATAGCTGATATACAGTCTATATACCATCACCACCTACACCTATAGCTGATATACAGTCTATATACCATCACCACCTATAGCTGATATACAGTCTATATACCATCACCACCTATAGCTGATATACAGTCTATATACCATCACCACCTATAGCTGATATACAGTCTATATACCATCACCACCTATACCTATAGCTGATATACAGTCTATATACCATCAACACCTATAGCTGATATACAGTCTATATACCATCACCACCTACACCTATAGCTGATATACAGTCTATATACCATCACCACCTATAGCTGATATACAGTCTATATACCATCACCACCTATAGCTGATATACAGTCTATATACCATCACCACCTATAGCTGATATACAGTCTATATACCATCACCACCTACAACTATAACTGATATACAGTCTATATACCATCACCACCTATAGCTGATATACAGTCTATATACCATCAACACCTATAGCTGATATACAGTCTATATACCATCAACACCTATAGCTGATATACAGTCTATATACCATCAACACCTATAGCTGATATACAGTCTATATACCATCACCACCTATAGCTGATATACAGTCTATATACCATCACCACCTACAACTATAACTGATATACAGTCTATATACCATCACCACCTATAGCTGATATACAGTCTATATACCATCAACACCTATAGCTGATATACAGTCTATATACCATCAACACCTATAGCTGATATACAGTCTATATACCATCAACACCTATAGCTGATATACAGTCTATATACCATCACCACCTACAACTATAACTGATATACAGTCTATATACCATCACCACCTATAGCTGATATACAGTCTATATACCATCAACACCTATAGCTGATATACAGTCTATATACCATCAACACCTATAGCTGATATACAGTCTATATACCATCAACACCTATAGCTGATATACAGTCTATATACCATCACCACCTATAGCTGATATACAGTCTATATACCATCACCACCTAGACCTATAGCTGATATACAGTCTATATACCATCACCACCTAGACCTATAGCTGATATACAGTCTATATACCATCACCACCTATAGCTGATATACAGTCTATATACCATCACCACCTATAGCTGATATACAGTCTATATACCATCACCACCTATAGCTGATATACAGTCTATATACCATCACCACCTACAACTATAGCTGATATACAGTCTATATACCATCACCACCTATAGCTGATATACAGTCTATATACCATCACCACCTATAGCTGATATACATTCTATATACCATCACCACCTATAGCTGATATACAGTCTATATACCATCACCACCTAGACCTATAGCTGATATACAGTCTATATACCATCACCAACTATAGCTGATATACAGTCTATATACCATCACCACCTATAGCTGATATACAGTCTATATCCCATCACCACCTAGACCTATAGCTGATATACAGTCTATATACCATCACCACCTATAGCTGATATACAGTCTATATACCATCACCACCTATAGCTGATATACAGTCTATATACCATCACCACCTATAGCTGATATACAGTCTATATACCATCACCACCTACAACTATAGCTGATATACAGTCTATATACCATCACCACCTATAGCTGATATACAGTCTATATACCATCACCACCTATAGCTGATATACAGTCTATATACCATCACCACCTATAGCTGATATACAGTCTATATACCATCACCACCTAGACCTATAGCTGATATACAGTCTATATACCATCACCAACTATAGCTGATATACAGTCTATATACCATCACCACCTATAGCTGATATACAGTCTATATACCATCACCACCTATAGCTGATATACAGTCTATATACTATCACCACCTACAACTATAGCTGATATACAGTCTATATACCATCACCACCTAGACCTATAGCTGATATACAGTCTATATACCATCACCAACTATAGCTGATATACAGTCTATATACCATCACCAACTATAGCTGATATACAGTCTATATACCATCACCACCTATAGCTGATATACAGTCTATATACTATCACCACCTACAACTATAGCTGATATACAGTCTATATACCATCACCACCTAGACCTATAGCTGATATACAGTCTATATACCATCACCAACTATAGCTGATATACAGTCTATATACCATCACCACCTATAGCTGATATACAGTCTATATACCATCACCACCTATAGCTGATACACAGTCTATATACCATCACCACCTATATCTGATATACAGTCTATATACCATCACCATCTATAGCTGATATACAGTCTATATACCATCACCACCTATAGCTGATATACAGTCTATATACCATCACCACCTATAGCTGATATACAGTCTATATACCATCACCACCTATAGCTGATATACAGTCTATATACCATCACCACCTATAGCTGATATACAGTCTATATACCATCACCACCTAGACCTATAGCTGATATACAGTCTATATACTATCACCACCTATAGCTGATATATAGTCTATATACCATCACCACCTATAGCTGATATACAGTCTATATACCATCACCACCTATAGCTGATATACAGTCTATATACCATCACCACCTACAACTATAGCTGATATACAGTCTATATACCATTACCACCTATAGCTGATATACAGTCTATATACCATCACCACCTATAGCTGATATACAGTCTATATACCATCACCACCTATATCTGATATACAGTCTATATACCATCACCACCTATAGCTGATATACAGTCTATATACCATCAACACCTACAACTATAGCTGATATACAGTCTATATACCATCACCACCTACACCTATAGCTGATATACAGTCTATATACCATCACCACCTATAGCTTATATACAGTCTATATACCATCACCACCTATAGCTGATATACAGTCTATATACCATCACCACCTATAGCTGATATACAGTCTATATACCATCACCACCTATAGCTGATATACAGTCTATATACCATCACCACCTACACCTATAGCTGATATACAGTCTATATACCATCACCACCTATAGCTGATATACAGTCTATATACCATCACCACCTATAGCTGATATACAGTCTATATACCATCACCACCTACAACTATAGCTGATATACAGTCTATATACCATCACCACCTATAGCTGATATACAGTCTATATACCATCAACACCTACAACTATAGCTGATATACAGTCTATATACCATCACCACCTACACCTATAGCTGATATACAGTCTATATACCATCACCACCTATAGCTGATATACAGTCTATATACCATCACCACCTATAGCTGATATACAGTCTATATACCATCACCACCTATAGCTGATATACAGTCTATATACCATCACCACCTATAGCTGATATATAGTCTATATACCATCACAACCTATAGCTGATATACAGTCTACAACCCATCACCACCTAGACCTATAGCTGATATACAGTCTATATACCATCACCACCTATAGCTGATATACAGTCTATATACCATCACCACCTATAGCTGATATACAGTCTATATACCATCACCACCTATAGCTGATATACAGTCTATATACCATCCCCACCTACAACTATAGCTGATATACAGTCTATATACCATCACCACCTATAGCTGATATACAGTCTATATACCATCACCACCTATAGCTGATATACAGTCTATATACCATCACCACCTAGACCTATAGCTGATATACAGTCTATATACCATCACCACCTATAGCTGATATACAGTCTATATACCATCACCACCTATAGCTGATATACAGTCTATATACCATCACCACCTATAGCTGATATACAGTCTATATACTATCACCACCTACAACTATAGCTGATATACAGTCTATATACCATCACCACCTAGACCTATAGCTGATATACAGTCTATATACCATCACCAACTATAGCTGATATACAGTCTATATACCATCACCAACTATAGCTGATATACAGTCTATATACCATCACCACCTATAGCTGATATATAGTCTATATACCATCACCACCTATAGCTGATATACAGTCTATATACCATCACCAACTATAGCTGATATACAGTCTATATACCATCACCACCTATAGCTGATATACAGTCTATATACCATCACCACCTAGACCTATAGCTGATATACAGTCTATATACCATCACCAACTATAGCTGATATACAGTCTATATACCATCACCACCTATAGCTGATATACAGTCTATATACCATCACCACCTATAGCTGATATACAGTCTATATACTATCACCACCTACAACTATAGCTGATATACAGTCTATATACCATCACCACCTAGACCTATAGCTGATATACAGTCTATATACCATCACCAACTATAGCTGATATACAGTCTATATACCATCACCACCTATAGCTGATATACAGTCTATATACCATCACCACCTGCAGCTGATATACAGTCTATATACCATCACCACCTACAGCTGATATACAGTCTATATACCATCAACACCTACAACTATAGCTGATATATAGTCTATATACCATCAACACCTATAGCTGATATACAGTCTATATACCATCACCACCTATAGCTGATATACAGTCTATATACCATCACCACCTATATCTGATATACAGTCTATATACCATCACCACCTATAGATGATATACAGTCTATATACCATCACCACCTATAGATGATATATAGTCTATATACCATCACCACCTATAGCTGATATACAGTCTATATACCATCACCACCTATAGCTGATATACAGTCTATATACCATCACCACCTATAGCTGATATACAGTCTATATACCACCTACACCTATAGCTGATATACAGTCCATATACCATCACCACCTATAGCTGATATACAGTCTATATACCATCACCACCTATAGCTGATATACAGTCTATATACCATCACCACCTACACCTATATCTGATATACAGTCTATATACCATCACCACCTATAGCTGATATACAGTCTATATACCATCACCATCTATATCTGATATACAGTCTATATACCATCACCACCTATAGCTGATATACAGTCTATATACCATCACCACCTATAGCTGATATACAGTCTATATACCATCACCACCTATAGCTGATATACAGTCTATATACCATCACCACCTATAGATGATATACAGTCTATATACCATCACCACCTACAACTATAGCTGATATACAGTCTATATACCATCACCACCTATAGATGATATACAGTCTATATACCATCACCACCTATAGATGATATATAGTCTATATACCATCACCACCTATAGCTGATATACAGTCTATATACCATCACCACCTATAGCTGATATACAGTCTATATACCATCACCACCTATAGCTGATATACAGTCTATATACCACCTACACCTATAGCTGATATACAGTCCATATACCATCACCACCTATAGCTGATATACAGTCTATATACCATCACCACCTATAGCTGATATACAGTCTATATACCATCACCACCTATAGCTGATATACAGTCTATATACCATCACCACCTACACCTATATCTGATATACAGTCTATATACCATCACCACCTATAGCTGATATACAGTCTATATACCATCACCATCTATAGCTGATATACAGTCTATATACCATCACCACCTATAGCTGATATACAGTCTATATACCATCACCACCTACAACTATAACTGATATACAGTCTATATACCATCACCATCTACAACTATAGCTGATATACAGTCTATATACCATCACCACCTACAACTATAGCTGATATACAGTCTATATACCATCACCACCTATAGCTGATATACAGTCTATATACCATCACCACCTATAGCTGATATACATTTACATTTACATTTAAGTCATTTAGCAGACGCTCTTATCCAGAGCGACTTACATCTATATACCATCACCACCTACAACTATAACTGATATACAGTCTATATACCATCACCACCTATAGCTGATATACAGTCTATATACCATCACCACCTATAGCTGATATACAGTCTATATACCATCACCACCTATAGCTGATATACAGTCTATATACCATCACCACCTATAGCTGATATACAGTCTATATACCATCACCACCTATAGCTGATATACAGTCTATATACTATCAACACCTAGACCTATAGCTGATATACAGTCTATATACCATCACCACCTACAACTATAGCTGATATACAGTCTATATACCATCACCACCTATAGATGATATAAAGTCTATATACCATCAACACCTATAGCTGTATACAGTCTATATACCAGGTGTAGTAGACCTCACAGTGAAAATGATGAATACAACAGGTGTAGTAGACCTCACAGTGAAAATGATGAATACAACAGGTGTAGTAGACCTCACAGTGAAATGCTGAATACAACAGGTGTAGTAGACCTTACAGTGAAATGATGAATACAACAGGTGTAGTAGACCTTACAGTGAAATGATTAATATAACAGGTGTAGTAGACCTCACAGTGAAATGATGAATACAACAGGTGTAGTAGACCTCACAGTGAAATGCTGAATACAACAGGTGTAGTAGACCTCACAGTGAAATGCTGAATACAACAGGTGTAGTAGACCTCACAGTGAAATGCTGAATACAACAGGTGTAGTAGACCTCACAGTGAAATGCTGAATACAACAGGTGTAGTAGACCTTACAGTGAAATGATGAATACAACAGGTGTAGTAGATCTCACGGTGAAATGCTGAATACAACAGGTGTAGTAGACCTTACAGTGAAATGCTGAATACAACAGGTGTAGTGGACCTTACAGTGAAATGCTGAATACAACAGGTGTAGTAGACCTCACAGTGAAATGATGAATACAACAGGTGTAGTAGACCTTACAGTGAAATGCTGAATACAACAGGTGTAGTAGACCTCACAGTGAAATGCTGAATACAACAGGTGTAGTAGACCTTACAGTGAAATGCTGAATACAACAGGTGTAGTAGACCTCACAGTGAAATGCTGAATACAACATGTGTAGTAGACCTTACAGTGAAATGCTGAATACAACATGTGTAGTAGACCTCACAGTGAAATGCTGAATACAACAGGTGTAGTAGACCTCACAGTGAAATGCTGAATACAACAGGTGTAGTAGACCTTACAGTGAAATGCTGAATACAACAGGTGTAGTAGACCTTACAGTGAAATGATGAATACAACAGGTGTAGTAGACCTCACAGTGAAATGCTGAATACAACAGGTGTAGTAGACCTTACAGTGAAATGCTGAATACAACAGGTGTAGTAGACCTCACAGTGAAATGCTGAATACAACATGTGTAGTAGACCTTACAGTGAAATGCTGAATACAACATGTGTAGTAGACCTCACAGTGAAATGCTGAATACAACAGGTGTAGTAGACCTCACAGTGAAATGCTGAATACAACAGGTGTAGTAGACCTTACAGTGAAATGCTGAATACAACAGGTGTAGTAGACCTCCCAGTGAAATGCTGAATACAACAGGTGTAGTAGACCTCACAGTGAAATGATTGATTGAAAAGAGCCAATGTGGAGACTATATACAGGTGTTACCAGTACAGAGTCAATGTGGAGACTATATACAGGGGGTACCAGTACAGAGTCAATGTGGAGGCTATATACAGGGTATTACGGTACAGAGTCAATGTGGAGACTATATACAGGGGGTACCAGTACAGAGTCAATGTGGAGACTATATACAGGGGGTACCAGTACAGAGTCAATGTGGAGACTATATACAGGGGGTACCAGTACAGAGTCAATGTGGAGGCTATATACAGGGTATTACGGTACAGAGTCAATGTGGAGGCTATATACAGGGGGTACCGGTACAGTCAATGTGGAGACTATATACAGGGTGTTACGGTACAGAGTCAATGTGGAGGTTATATACAGGGGGTACCGGAACAGAGTCAATGTGGAGGTTATATACAGGGGGTACCGGAACAGAGTCAATGTGGAGGCTATATACAGGGTATTCCGGTACAGAGTCAATGTGGAGGCTTTATACAGGGTATTACGGTACAGAGTCAATGTGGAGGCTATATACAGGGTATTACGGTACAGTCAATGTGGAGACTATATACAGGGTGTTACGGTACAGAGTCAATGTGGAGGTTATATACAGGGGGTACCGGAACAGAGTCAATGTGGAGGTTATATACAGGGGGTACCGGAACAGAGTCAATGTGGAGGCTATATACAGGGTATTCCGGTACAGAGTCAATGTGGAGGCTTTATACAGGGTATTACGGTACAGAGTCAATGTGGAGGCTATATACAGGGTATTACGGTACAGAGTCAATGTGGAGGTTATATACAGGGGGTACCGGTACAGAGTCAATGTGGAGGCTTTATACAGGGTATTACGGTACAGAGTCAATGTGGAGGCTATATACAGGGGGTACCGGTACAGTCAATGTGGAGACTATATACAGGGTATTACGGTACAGAGTCAATGTGGAGGCTATATACAGGGGGTACCGGTACAGTCAATGTGGAGGTTATATACAGGGGGTACCGAAACAGAGTCAATGTGGAGGCTATATACAGGGTATTACAGTACAGAGTCAATGTGTAGGTTATATACAGGGGGTACCGGTACAGAGTCAATGTGGAGGCTTTATACAGGGTATTACGGTACAGAGTCAATGTGGAGGTTATATACAGGGGGTACCAGTACAGAGTCAATGTGGAGGCTATATACAGGGTGTATTAGTACAGAGTTAATGTGGAGGCTATATACAGGGTGTACTAGTACTGAGTCAATGTGGAGACTATATACAGGGGGTACCGGTACAGAGTCAATGTGGAGACTATATACAGGGGTTACCAGTACAGAGTCAATGTGGAGGCTATATACAGGGGGTACCAGTACAGAGTCAATGTGGAGGCTATATACAGGGGGTACCGGTACAGAGTCAATGTGGAGGCTATATACAGGGGGTACCAGTACAGAGTCAATGTGGAGGCTATATACAGGGGGTACCAGTACAGAGTCAATGTGGAGGCTATATACAGGGGGTACCAGTACAGAGTCAATGTGGAGGCTATATACAGGGGGTACTGGTACAGAGTCAATGTGGAGGCTATATACAGGGGGTACCGGTACAGAGTCAATGTGGAGGCTATATACAGGGGGTACCGGTACAGAGTCAATGTGGAGACTATATACAGGGGGTACTGGTACAGAGTCAATGTGGAGGCTATATACAGGGGGTACCAGTACAGAGTCAATGTGGAGGCTATATACAGCGGGTACCAGTACTGAGTCAATGTGGAGACTATACAGGGGGTACCAGTACAGAGTCAATGTGGAGACTATATACAGGGGGTACCAGTACAGAGTCAATGTGGAGGTTATATACAGGGGGTACCAGTACAGAGTCAATGTGGAGACTATATACAGGGGGTACCGGTACAGAGTCAATGTGGAGACTATATACAGGGGGTACCGGTACAGAGTCAATGTGGAGGCTATATACAGGGGGTACCGGTACAGAGTCAATGTGGAGGCTATATACAGGGGGTACCAGTACAGAGTCAATGTGGAGGCTATATACAGGGGGTACCAGTACAGAGTCAATGTGGAGACTATATACAGGGGGTACCAGTACAGAGTCAATGTGGAGACTATATACAGGGGGTACCGGTATTGAGTCAATGTGGAGGCTATATACAGGGGTACCGGTACAGAGTCAATGTGGAGACTATATACAGGGGGTACCACAGAGTCAATGTGGAGACTATATACAGGGGGTACCGGTACAGAGTCAATGTGGAGGCTATATACAGGGGGCACCGGTACAGAGTCAATGTGGAGGCTATATACAGGGGGCACCGGTACAGAGTCAATGTGGAGGCTATATACAGGGGGCACCGGTACAGAGTCAATATGGAGACTATATACAGGGGGTACCGGTACAGAGTCAATGTGGAGGCTATATACAGGGGGTACCGGTACAGAGTCAATGTGGAGGCTATATACAGGGGGTACCGGTACAGAGTCAATGTGGAGGCTATATACAGGGGGTACCGGTACAGAGTCAATGTGGAGACTATATACAGGGGGTACCGGTACAGAGTCAATGTGGAGACTATATACAGGGGGTACCCGTACAGAGTCAATGTGGAGACTATATACAGGGGGTACCGGTATTGAGTCAATGTGGAGACTATATACAGGGGGTACCGGTACAGAGTCAATGTGGAGACTATATACAGGGGGTACCGGTACAGAGTCAATGTGGAGACTATATACAGGGGGTACCGGTACAGAGTCAATGTGGAGACTATATACAGGGGGTACCGGTACAGAGTCAATGTGGAGACTATATACAGGGGGTACCGGTATTGAGTCAATGTGGAGACGACTGTCTTGGTGTGTTTGGACCATGTTAGTTTGTTGGTGATGTGGACACCAAGGAACTTGAAGCTCTCAACCTGCTCCACTGCAGCCCCGTCGATGAGAATGTGGGCGTGCTCGGTCCTCTTTTTCCTGTAGTCCACAATCATCTCCTTTGTTTTGATCACATTGAGGGAGAGGTTGTTGTCCTGGCACCACACGGCCAGGTCTCTGACCTCCTCCCTATAGGCTGTCTCATCGTTGTTGGTGATCAGGCCTACCACTGTTGTGTCATCGGCAAACTTGATGGTGTTGGAGTCGTGTCTGGCCATGCAGTCATGAGTGAACAGGGAGTACAGGAGGGGACTGAGCACGCACCCGAGGGGCCCGCGTGTTGATGATCAGCGTGGTGGCTGTGTTGTTACCCTTCCCACCTGGGGGTGGCCCATCAGCAAGTCCAGGATCCAGTTGCAGAGGGAGGTGTTTAGTCCCAGGGTCCTTAACTTAGTGATGAGCTTTGATGGCACTATGGTGTTGAACACTGAGCTGTAGTCAATGAATAGCATTCTCACATAGGTGTTCCTTTTGTCCAGGTGGGAAAGGGCAGTGTGGAGTGCAATAGAGATTACATCATCTGTGGATGTGTTAGGGCGGTATGCAAATTGGAGTGGGTCTAGGGTTTCTGTGATAATGGTCGTGATGTGAGCTATGACCAGCCTTTCAAAGCACTTCATGGCTGAGTGCTAAGGGTCGGTAGTCATTGAGGCAGGTTACCTTTGTGTTCTTGGGCACAGGGACTATGGTGGTCTGCTTGAAACATGTTGGTATTACAGACTCAGACAGGGACAAGTTGAAAATGTCAGTGAAGACATTTGCCAGTTGGTCAGCGCATGTTCGCAGTACACGTCCTGATAATCCGTCTGGCCAGTGACTGATGTGGTGAACTCCTCTATGGACTTATTGATAAAGCCAGTGACTGATGTCGTGAACTCCTCAATAGACTTATTGATGAAGCCAGTGACTGATGTGGTGAACTCCTCAATAGACTTATTGATAAATCCAGTGACTGATATGGTGAACTCCTCAATGCCATCGGAGGAATCCCGGAACATATTCCAGTCTGTGATGCAAAACAGTCCTGTAGTTTAGCATCTGCTTCATCTGACCACTTTTTTTACAGACCGTGTCACTGGTGTTTCCTGCTTTATTTTTTGCTTGTAAGCAGGAATCAGGAGGATAGAATGATGGTCAGATTTGCCGAACGGAGGGCGAGGGAGAGCTTTGTACGCGTCTCTGTGTGTGGAGTAAAGGTGGTCCAGAGTTTTTTCCCCTCTGGTTGCACATTTAACATGCTGATAGAAATTTGGTAAGACGGATTTAAGTTTCCCTGCATTAAAGTCCCCGGCCACTAGGAGCGCCGCCTCTGGGTGAGCGGTTTCCTGTTTGCCTGTTGTGGTATACAGCTCATTCAGTGCGGTCCTAGTGTCAGCCTCAGTCTGTGGCGGTATGTAGACAGCTACGAAAAATACAGATGAAAACTCTCTCGGTAGATAGTGTGGTCTACAGCTTATCATGAGATACTCTACCTCAGGTGAGCAAAACCTCAAGACTTCCTTAGATATCGTGCACCAGCTGTTATTTACAGAACGGCATAGTCCTCCGCCCCTGGTCTAACCAGACACCGCTGTTCTATCCTGCTGATACAGGGTATAACCAGCCAGCTGTGTTAGTATGTATGTTGATAAAGTCTAGTATGTTGATAATGTCTAGTATGTTGATCATGTCTAGTATGTTGATAATGTCTAGTATGTTGATAATGTCTAGTATGTTGATCATGTCTAGTATGTTGATAATGTCTAGTATGTTGATAATGTCTAGTAATGTCTAGTATGTTGATAATGTCTAGTATGTTGATAATGTCTAGTATGTTGATAATGTCTAGTATGTTGATAATGTCTAGTATGTTGATAATGTCTAGTATGTTGATAATGTCTAGTATGTTGATAAAGTCTAGTATGTTGATCATGTCTAGTATGTTGATCATGTCTAGTATGTTGATAATGTCTAGTATGTTGATCATGTCTAGTATGTTGATAATGTCTAGTATGTTGATGTTGATATGTCTAGTATGTTGATGTCTAGTATGTTGATAATGTCTAGTGTTGATAATGTCTAGTATGTTGATCATGTCTAGTATGTTGATCATGTCTAGTATGTTGATCATGTCTAGTATGTTGATCATGTCTAGTATGTTGATCATGTCTAGTATGTTGATCATGTCTAGTATGTTGATAATGTCTAGTATGTTGATCATGTCTAGTATGTTGATCATGTCTAGTATGTTGATCATATGTCTAGTATGTTGATCATGTCTAGTATGTTGATCATGTCTAGTATGTTGATCATGTCTAGTATGTTGATCATGTCTAGTATGTTGATCATGTCTAGTATGTTGATCATGTCTGATCATGTCTAGTATGTTGATCATGTCTAGTATGTTGATCATGTCTAGTATGTTGATCATGTCTAGTATGTTGATCATGTCTAGTATGTTGATCATGTCTAGTATGTTGATCATGTCTAGTATGTTGATCATGTCTAGTATGTTGATCATGTCTAGTATGTTGATCATGTCTAGTATGTTGATCATGTCTAGTATGTTGATCGTATATGTTGATCATGTCTAGTATGTTGATCATGTCTAGTATGTTGATCATGTCTAGTATGTTGATCATGTCTAGTATGTTGATCATGTCTAGTATTTTGATTCATGTCTAGTTCTAAAGTATGTTGATCATGTCTAGCAGAATGAAAGGATGTGGGGGTTTATTCGATCATGCCTAGAATTTGATCAGAAAGCAGCCCGATCTGGCCCCTTTTTCTCCGCCTCCTCTTCACGTAAATCACGGGGATCTGGGCCTGTTCCCGGGGTAGCAGTATATATGTTCACGTCGGGCTCATCGGACTCATTAATGGATAAAAAGGAATTCTGCCAGTTGGTGGTGAGTAACAGCAGGTCTGATGCCCAGAAGTTATTTTCAGTCATAAGAGACGGTAGCAGCAACATTATGTACAAAATAAATAAAATAAATAAATAAAATTAACAAATAAATTACAAACAGAGCAAAGAAACAAACAATTGTTTAGGAAAATGAAAAAGTGGGCCTTGTTCTCCAGCACCATCTTATAACTTATATAGAATCCATATACCATCACCATATCCAATCAACACCTACAACTATAACTTATATCCAATCCATATACCATCACGATATCCAATCAACACCTACAACTATAACTTATATCCAATCCATATAACATGACCAGTTGGTCCAATCACCACAATGCCCAGAAGTTAACTTTATCCAATCCATATAACATGACCATATCCAATCACCACCTACCACTATAACTTATATAAATAAATATAAATCACCAAATCCAATCACCACCTAAGACTATAACTTGTATCCAATCCATATACCATCACCATATTCAATCACCACCTACCACTATAACTTATATCCAATCCATATAACATCACCATATCCAATCACCACCTACCACTATAACTTATATCCAATCCATATAACATGACCATATCCAATCACCACCTACCACTATAACTTATATCCAATCCATATACCATCACCATATCCAATCAACACCTACAACTATAACTTATATCCAATCCATATAACATGACCATATCCAATCACCACCTACCACTATAACTTATATCCAATCCATATAACATCACCATATCCAATCACCACCTACCACTATAACTTATATCCAATCCATATAACATGACCATATCCAATCACCACCTACCACTATAACTTATATCCAATCCATATACCATCACCATATCCAATCACCACCTACCACTATAACTTATATCCAATCCATATACCATCACCATATCCAATCACCACCTACCACTATCGCTATAGCTATACCAGTACCATCACCATATCCAATCACCACCTACCACTATCGCTATAGCTATACCAGTACCATTCCTCCTCATCAGATGAAATAATAAACATTGATCGATTCGCCCATGGATTTCAGTTTCCCACCCCATTCCTACAGGACCTGAGAAATATTATTTCCTGCTTTATAGAGAAGATGTGTTATTGACTTGTTAATTGTTTACTCCATGTGTAACTCTGTGTTGTCTGCTCACACTGCTATGCTCTATCTTGGCCAGGTCGCAGTTGCAAATGAGAACTTGTTCTCAACTAGCCTACCTGGTTAAATAAAGGTGAAATAAAATTTAAAAAAAGATCAATTCTACATTCTCATTGATCCAGTCATATATCGTATAGATCACTATCATGTTGCTGTCTCTCTCTCCCCTCTCCGTCTGTCTGTCTGTCTGTCTGTCTCTCTCTCCCCCTCTCTCCCTCTCCCCTCTCCGTCTGTCTGTCTCTCTCTCCCCCTCCCTCTCCCCTCTCCGTCTGTCTCCCCCTCTCCTCCCCTGTCTGTCTCTCTCTCCCCCTCCCCCCCCTCTCCCTCTCCCTCTGTCTGTCTGTCTGTCTGTCTGTCTGTCTGTCTGTCCTGTCTCTCCCTCTCCCTGTCCCCTGTCTGTCTGTCTGTCTGTCTGTCTGTCTGTCTGTCTGTCTGTCTGTCTGTCTGTCTGTCTCTGTCTCTGTCTGTCTGTCTGTCTGTCTGTCTGTCTGTCTGTCTGTCTGTCTGTCTGTCTGTCTGTCTGTCTGTCTGTCTGTCTGTCTGTCTGTCTGTCTGTCTGTCTGTCTGTCTCTCCCCCTCTCCCCCTCCCTCCGTCTGTCCGTCTGTCCGTCTGTCCGTCTGTCCGTCCGTCTGTCTGTCTGTCCGTCTGTCCGTCTGTCCGTCTGTCCGTCTGTCCGTCTGTCCGTCTGTCCGTCTGTCCGTCTGTCCGTCTGTCCGTCTGTCCGTCTGTCCGTCTGTCCGTCTGTCCGTCTGTCCGTCTGTCCGTCCGTCCGTCTGTCCGTCCGTCCGTCCGTCTCTCTGTCTGTCTGTCTGTCTGTCTGTCTGTCTGTCTGTCTGTCTGTCTGTCTGTCTGTCTGTCTGTCTGTCTGTCTGTCTGTCTGTCTGTCTGTCTGTCATTTGTGTCTCCCCCCACTGTCTGTCTGTCTGTCTCTCCCCCTGTCTCTCCCCCTGTCTGTCTGCCTGTCTGTCTCTCCCCCTGTCTGTCTGCCTGTCTGTCTCTCCCCCTGTCTGTCTGCCTGTCTGTCTCTCCCCCTGTCTGTCTGCCTGTCTGTCTCTCCCCTGTCTGGTCTGTCTAGTCTCTAGTCTAGTCTGGTCTAGTCTAGTCTAGTCTAGTCCTCTCTCTCGCTCTCTCGCTCTCTCGCTCTCTCGCTCTCTCGCTCTCTCGCTCTCTCGCTCTCTCGCTCTCTCGCTCTCTCGCTCTCTCTCTCATAGGGTGCCATTACTTCTTCTGACCAGGGCCCATAGGGTGCCATTACTTCTTACATTAGTAAAGT
Source organism: Oncorhynchus gorbuscha (assembly GCF_021184085.1). Classification (NCBI taxonomy): domain Eukaryota; kingdom Metazoa; phylum Chordata; class Actinopteri; order Salmoniformes; family Salmonidae; genus Oncorhynchus; species Oncorhynchus gorbuscha. The sequence goes on from NW_025745829.1 coordinate 195,133, forward strand.
AGTGAACATTATATTACTAAGTAAAGTAGTGTACATTATATTATTATGTAAAGTAGTGAACATTATATTATTAAGTAAAGCAGTGTAAAGTATTTATTAAGTAAAGTAGTGTATATTGTTAAGTAAAGTAGTGTACATTAGTAAAGTAGTGAACATGATATTATTAAGTAAAGCAGTGTAAAGTATTTATTAAGTAAAGTAATGTATATTGTTAAGTAAAGTAGTGTACATTAGTAAAGTAGTGTATATTATTAAGTAAAGTAGTGTACATTAGTAAAGTAGTGTATATTATTAAGTAAAGTAGTGTACATTAGTAAAGTAGTGTATATTATTAAGTAAAGTAGTGTACATTAGTAAAGTAGTGTATATTATTAAGTAAAGTAGTGTACAGTATTTATATTATTAAGAAATGTGGTGTAAATTAATTTTAGTAGTTTTACATTGGATTATTAAGTAAATGAGTTTAAAGTGCAGTTAGTGGTTTACTTCATCACTGTACCTTGGATTCAAGTCCTAATTTCATATTCTAATTTAGTAGTAGTACTTTCGAGTTGGAGATTTCTATGTCAATTCAAGGCCCGTGTGCGTGGATCTAAAGTTTGGATTCAGACGATAGACACCAAGCAGATTAAAGCAAGGATTAAATTCAAGGTCCGTCTGCGTGGATCTAAAGTTTGGATTCAGACGATAGACAGCAAGCAGATTAAGGCAAGGATTCAATTCAAGGTGTGTTATAGAGCAGCGCACTGTAACAGATTTATAAAGCTGAGGAGCCATCTCATCAGAGAGCAGAACTGAAACAGTCAGCTGAGGAGCCATCTCATCAGAGAGCAGAGCTGAAACAGTGAGCTGAGGAGCCATCTCATCAGAGAGCAGAGCTGAAACAGTCAGCTGAGGAGCCATCTCATCAGAGAGCAGAGCTGAAACAGTCAGCTGAGGAGCCATCTCATCAGAGAGCAGAGCTGAAACAGTGAGCTGTGGAGCCATCTCATCAGAGAGCAGAGCTGAAACAGTCAGCTGAGGAGCCATCTCATCAGAGAGCAGAGCTGAAACAGTCAGCTGAGGAGCCATCTCATCAGAGAGCAGAGCTGAAACACTTAGCTCTCCTCTGTCTACTCCTCCCTTCCCTCTCTTCTCTCCATTTGATTGGTATACATCTCAGACCTGGTGCTGGGGTATCATGGGGACTGGCTGGGCTGGTGGTGGGGTATCAAGGGGACTGGCTGACCTGGTGGTGGGGTATCAAGGGGACTGGCTGACCTTGTGGTGGGGTATCAATGGGACTGCCTGGTCTGGTGGTGGGGTATCAATGGGACTGGCTTACCTGGTGGTGGGGTGTCAAGGGGACTGGCAGGGCTGGTGGTGGAGTATCAAGGGGACTGGCTGACCTGGTGGTGGCGTATCAAGGGACTGGCAGACCTGGTGGTGGGGTATCAATGGGACTGGCAGGGCTGGTGGTGGGGTATCAAGGGGACTGGCAGGGCTGGTGGTGGGGTATCAAGGGGACTGGCTGGGCTGGTGGTGGGGTATCAAGGGGACTGGCAGGGCTGGTGGTGGGGTATCAAGGGGAGGCCGGCTCGGTCCTCCCCTCCCGCTCCGTGGCTCGATGACTCATTGCGAGCTCACAGAACAGGGCTCCGGGCAGCCGAGCGGAAATGGAGGAAAACTCGCCTCCCTGCGGACCTGGCATCCTTTCACTCCCTCCTCTCTACATTTTCCTCCTCTGTCTCTGCTGCTAAAGCCACTTTCTACCACTCTAAATTCCAAGCATCTGCCTCTAACCCTAGGAAGCTCTTTGCCACCTTCTCCTCCCCCCTGAATCCTCCTCCCCTCCCCCTCCTCCCTCTCTGCAGATGACTTCGTCAACCATTTTGAAAAGAAGGTCGACGACATCCGATCCTCGTTTGCTAAGTCAAACGACACTGCTGGTTCTGCTCACACTGCCCTACCCTGTGCTCTGACCTCTTTCTCCCCTCTCTCTCCAGATGAAACCTCGCGTCTTGTGACGGCCGGCCGCCCAACAACCTGCCCGCTTGACCCTATCCCCTCCTCTCTTCTCCAGACCATTTCCGGAGACCTTCTCCCTTACCTCACCTCGCTCATCAACTCATCCCTGACCGCTGGCTACGTCCCTTCCGTCTTCAAGAGAGCGAGAGTTGCACCCCTTCTGAAAAAACCTACACTCGATCCCTCCGATGTCAACAATTACAGACCAGTATCCCTTCTTTCTTTTCTCTCCAAAACTCTTGAACGTGCCGTCCTTGGCCAGCTCTCCCGCTATCTCTCTCTGAATGACCTTCTTGATCCAAATCAGTCAGGTTTCAAGACTAGTCATTCAACTGAGACTGCTCTCCTCTGTATCACGGAGGCGCTCCGCACTGCTAAAGCTAACTCTCTCTCCTCTGCTCTCATCCTTCTAGATCTATCGGCTGCCTTCGATACTGTGAACCATCAGATCCTCCTCTCCACCCTCTCCGAGTTGGGCATCTCCGGCGCGGCCCACGCTTGGATTGCATCCTACCTGACAGGTCGCTCCTACCAGGCGGCGTGGCGAGAATCTGTCTCCTCACCACGCGCTCTCACCACTGGTGTCCCCCAGGGCTCTGTTCTAGGCCCTCTCCTATTCTCGCTATACACCAAGTCACTTGGCTCTGTCATAACCTCACATGGTCTCTCCTATCATTGCTATGCAGACGACACACAATTAATCTTCTCCTTTCCCCCTTCTGATGACCAGGTGGTGAATCGCATGTCTGGCAGACATATCAGTGTGGATGACGGATCACCACCTCAAGCTGAACCTCGGCAAGACGGAGCTGCTCTTCCTCCCGGGGAAGGACTGCCCGTTCCATGATCTCGCCATCACGGTTGACGACTCCATTGTGTCCTCCTCCCAGAGCGCTAAGAACCTTGGCGTGATCCTGGACAACACCCTATTGTTCTCAACCAACATCAAGGCGGTGGCCCGTTCCTGTAGGTTCATGCTCTACAACATCCTCAGAGTACAACCCTGCCTCACACAGGAAGCGGCACAGGTCCTAATCCAGGCACTTGTCATCTCCCGTCTGGATTACTGCAACTCGCTGTTGGCTGGGCTCCCTGCCTGTGCCATTAAACCCCTTCAACTCATCCAGAACGCCGCAGCCCGTCTGGTGTTCAACCTTCCCAAGTTCTCTCACGTCACCCCGCTCCTCCGTTCTCTCCACTGGCTTCCAGTTGAAGCTCGCATCCGCTACAAGACCATGGTGCTTGCCTACGGAGCTGTGAGGGGAACGGCACCTCAGTACCTCCAGGCTCTGATCAGGCCCTACACCCAAACAAGGGCACTGCGTTCATCCACCTCTGGCCTGCTCGCCTCCCTACCACTGAGGAAGTACAGCTCCCGCTCAGCCCAGTCAAAACTGTTCGCTGCTCTGGCCCCCCAATGGTGGAACAAACTCCCTCACGACGCCAGGACAGCGGAGTCAATCACCACCTTCCGGAGACACCTGAAACCCCACCTCTTTAAGGAATACCTAGGATAGGATAAGTAATCACTCTCACCCCCCCCCCTTAAGATTTAGATGCACTATTGTAAAGTGACTGTTCCACTCGATGTCATAAGGTGGATGCACCAATTTGTAAGTCGCTCTGGATAAGAGCGTCTGCTAAATGACTTAAATGTAATGTAAATGACTGGCAGGGCTGGTGGTGGGGAATCAAGGGGACTGGCTGGGCTGGTGGTGGGGTATCAAGGGGACTGGCAGGGCTGGTGGTGGAGTATTAAGGGGACTGGCTGACCTGGTGGTGGGGTTTCAAGGGGACTGGCAGACCTTGTGGTGGGGTATCAAGGGGACTGTTAGACCTGATGGTGGGGTATGTAAATGTATCAAGGGGACTGTTCGTCCTGGTGGTGGGGTATCAAGGGGACTGGCAGACCTGGTGGTGGGGTATCAAGGGGACTGGCAGACCTGGTGGTGGGGTATCAAGGGGACTGGATGACCTGGTGGTGGCGTATCAAGGGACTGGCAGACCTGGTGGTGGGGTATCAAGGGGACTGGCAGGGCTGGTGGTGGGGTATCAAGGGGACTGGCAGGGCTGGTGGTGGGGTATCAAGGGGACTGGCCTGGCTGGTGGTGGGGTATCAAGGGGACTGGCTGGGCTGGTGGTGGGGTATCAAGGGGACTGGCAGGGCTGGTGGTGGAGTATTAAGGGGACTGGCTGACCTGGTGGTGGGGTTTCAAGGGGACTGGCAGACCTGGTGGTGGGGTATCAAGGGGACTGTTAGACCTGGTGGTGAGGTATCAAGGGGACTGGCAGACCTGGTGGTGGGGTATCAAGGGGACTGGATGACCTGGTGGTGGGGTATCAAGGGGACTGTTAGACCTGGTGGTGGGGTATCAAGGGGACTGGATGACCTGATGGTGGGGTATCAAGGGGACTGGCTGACCTGGTGGTGGGGTATCAAGGGGACTGGCTGACCTGGTGGTGGGGTATCAAGGGGACTATTAGACCTGATGGTGGGGTATCAAGGGGACTGGCTGACCTGGTGGTGGGGTATCAAGGGGACTGGATGACCTGATGGTGGGGTATCAAGGGGACTGGCTGACCTGGTGGTGGGGTATCAAGGGGACTGGATGACCTGGTGGTGGGGTATCAAGGGGACTGGCTGACCTGGTGCTCGGGTATCATGGGACTGGCAGACCTGGTGCTGGGGTATCAAGGGGACTGGCAGGGCTGGTGGTGGGGTATCAAGGGGACTAGCAGGGCTGGTGGTGGGGTATCAAGGGGACTGGCAGGGCTGGTGGTGGGGTATCAAGGGGACTGGCAGGGCTGGTGGTGGGGTATCAAAGGGACTGGCACGGCTGCTGGTGGGTTTATCAAGGGGACTGGCTGGGCTGGTGGTGGGGTATCAAGGGGACTGGCAGGGCTGGTGGTGGGGTATCAAGGGGACTGGATGACCTGGTGGTGGGGTATCAAGGGGACTGGCAGACCTGGTGGTGGGGTATCAAGGGGACTGGCTGACCTGGTGGTGGGGTTTCAAGGGGACTGGCAGACCTGGTGGTGGGGTATCAAGGGGACTGGATGACCTGGTGGTGGGGTATCAAGGGGACTGGCAGACCTGGTGGTGGGGTATCAAGGGGACTGGCAGACCTGGTGGTGGGGTATCAAGGGGACTGGCAGACCTGGTGGTGGGGTATCAAGGGGACTGGCAGGGCTGGTGGTGGTGTATCAAAGGGACTGGCACGGCTGGTGGTGGGTTTATCAAGGGGACTGGCTGGGCTGGTGGTGGGGTATCAAGGGGACTGGCTGACCTGGTGGTGGGGTATCAAGGGGACTGTTAGACCTGGTGGTGGGGTATCAAGGGGACTGGCTGACCTGGTGGTGGGGTATCAAGGGGACTGTTAGACCTGGTGGTGGGGTATCAAGGGGACTGGCAGACCTGGTGGTGGGGTATCAAGGGGACTGGCTGACCTGGTGGTGGGGTATCAAGGGGACTGTTAGACCTGGTGGTGGGGTATCAAGGGGACTGGCTGACCTGGTGGTGGGGTATCAAGGGGACTGGCAGGGCTGGTGGTGGGGTATCAAGGGGACTGGATGACCTGGTGGTGGGGTATCAAGGGGACTGGCTGACCTGGTGGTGGGGTATCAAGGGGACTGGCAGACCTGGTGGTGGGGTATCAAGGGGACTGGCTGACCTGGTGGTGGGGTATCAATGAGTCTGGCTGTGACAGCACACTCCGGTGACCTGGAGAGATTTTCTAAACTCTTCTAATGTGTTTTATAAAGTGTCATTTCGTTCATTCATTCTTTCATTCATATATCTCCTCTTCATCTCTCAAAACCACCAAATTGAAATGGTTTTGTTTGTGTACGTCAATTTCTAAGTTACTGCAGATGGGGTTGACGTAAAGACGTGTGGTTTGTGAGGAGGACAGTTAAGTGGTTGTGTCTGTTTTAGAATAGCCTACTCTATTGGGGTGGCAGGTAGCCAAGTGGTTAGAGCGTTGGACTTGTAACCGCAAGGTAGTAAGATCAAATCCCAGAGCTGACAAGGTAAAAAGGTTCTCATTCTGCCCCTGAACAAGGCAGTTAACCCACTGTTCATAGGCTGTCATCAAACATAAGTTTTGTTCTTAATTGACTTGCCTCATTAAATAAAGGTTTAAAAAAAATCCTCAGGTTGACATAATGACTCTGGAAAACAACAGGCATTGATGGGGTTTATGGGTACACACAGTATGTACAGTACATCTTAACATTTGACGTTTGGTTTGGTTTTAAACTCTGCTGTCCCCCGTTTTCACTTCCCACAGAGGTTTTTTAAAGAAGATATTTTTACACTGAGAATTAACGGAATAAAGATGGTGAGATAAAGAGAATGAAGAGAGAGATCTGCCAGGGCCTGAACTGTGTCTCTGTGATGTCGGCCCAGAGTCATAAAGCTACTAGAGGTAGACAGAGACACAGACAGTACGGAGACACACAGTACAGAGTTTACCTCAGGAAAACCCCTTCTCCTCTCTTACACAGACAGTACAGAGTTCACCTCAGAAAAACCCCTTCTCCTCTCTTACACAGAGAGTACAGAATTTACCTCAGAAAAACCCCTTCTCCTCTGTTACACAGACAGCAGTACAGAGTTTACCTCAGGAAAACCCCTTCCCCTCTCTGACACAAACAGCAGTACAGAGTTTACCTCAGGAAAACCCCTTCCCCTCTGACACAAACAGCAGTACAGAGTTTACCTCAGGAAAACCCCTTCTCTCTGACACAGACAGTACAGAGACAGACAGTACAGAGTTTACCTCAGGAAAACCCCTTCCCCTCTCTGACACAGACAGTACAGAGACAGACAGTACAGAGTTTACCTCAGAAAAACCCCTTCACCTCTCTTACACAGACAGTACAGAGACAGACAGTACAGAGTTTACCTCAGGAAAACCCCTTCCCCTCTCTGACACAGACAGTACAGAGACAGACAGTACAGAGTTTACCTCAGGAAAACCCCTTCTCCTCTCTTACACAGACAGCAGTACAGAGTTTACCTCAGGAAAACCCCTTCAACTCTCTTACACAGACAGTACAGAGACAGACAGTACAGAGTTTACCTCAGAAAAACCCCTTCCCCTCTCTGACACAGACAGTACAGAGACAGACAGTACAGAGTTTACCTCAGGAAAACCCCTTCTCCTATCTGACACTGGAGCTGAACCAGAGTCACAAATGGCTCCCTGTTTTCTATAAAGTGCACTACCTTTGACCCCTCCAGGCTCCGCTTTTAATAGGGAATAGGGTGCAGGGGCGTCGATCAGAAGCAGTGCACTATGTAGGCAGTGAAGAGTACACCGTTAACGTGAGGGAACGTAAAAACCTCTCAAATAAAACTCTAATCTGGATCATGTCAGTCGGGTGGCCAAAAATATGCCGCGCGTGACACTATATAAACTAAACCTTAAACTATAACCCAAATAAACTCTTGAGGATTTCCAGTATTTCCGTTGCATTCTTCTCCTAGTCTGGAGCAGCACACTTTGAGGATTGTTTAACCGTCTTGTTATTATCATACTGCTCTCAAGGACTGAGAGAGAGAGTGGATCCTTTCATCAGACTAAAGATAGTGGAGGAGGAGATAATGGAGGAGGAGGTGGAGCACATAATGGAGGAGGAGGTGGAGCAGATAATGGAGGAGGAGGTGGAGCAGATAATGGAGGAGGAGGTGGAGCAGATAATGGAGGAGGTGGAGCAGATAATGGAGGAGGAGGTGGAGCAGATAATGGAGGAGGAGGAGATAATGGAGGAGGAGGTGGAGCAGGAGATAGTAGTGAAGGAGGAGGTGGAGCAGATAATGGAGGAGGAGGAGATAATGGAGGAGGAGGTGGAGCAGATAATGGAGTGGGAGCAGGAGATAGTAGTGAAGGAGGAGGTGGAGCAGATAATGGAGGAGGAGGAGATAGTGGAGGAGATAGTAGTGAAGGAGGAGGTGGAGGAGATAATGGAGGAGGAGGTGGAGGAGATAATGGAGGAGGAGGTGGAGGAGATAATGGAGGAGGAGGAGATAGTGGAGGAGATAGTAGTGAAGGAGGAGGTGGAGCAGTAGATAATGGAGGAGGAGGTGGAGCAGGAGATAGTAGTGAAGGAGGAGGTGGAGGAGATAATGGAGGAGGAGGTGGAGCAGGAGATAGTAGTGAAGGAGGAGGTGGAGGAGGAGATAGTAGTGAAGGAGAAGGAGGAGGTGGAGCAGATAATGGAGAAGGAGGTGGAGGTGGAGGAGATAATGGAGGAGGATGTGGAGCAGATAATGGAGGAGGTGATAGTAGTGAAGGAGGAGGTGGAGGAGGAGATAGTAGTGAAGGTGGAGGAGGAGGTGGAGGAGGAGATAGTAGTGAAGGTGGAGGAGGAGAAGGAGGTGTACGAAGAAGTAGCTGTGTTCTGATTGATTTTTAAATATAATATTTATATATTTTTTAATTTTACCCCTTTTTCTCCACAATTTCGTGGTATCCAATTGTTTTAGTAGCTACTATCTTGTCTCATCGCTACAACTCCCGTACTCCCGTACGGGCTTGGGAGAGACAAAGGTTGAAAGTCATGTGTCCTTCGATACACTGCTTCTTAACACAGCGCGCATCCAACCCAGCCGCACCAATGTGTCGGAGGAAACACCGTGCACCTGGCAACCTTGGTTAGCGAGCACTGCGCTCGGGCCCGCCACAGGAGTCGCTGGTGCGCGATGAGACAATGACATCCCTACCGGCCAAGCCCTCCCTAACCCGGACGACGCTAGGCCAATTGTGCGTCGCCCCACGGACCTCCCGGTCGCTGCCGGTTACGACAGAGCCTGGGCCCGAAACCAGAGTGTCTGGTGGCACAGTACAGCGCCCTTAACCACTGCGCCACCCGGGAGGCCGTGTTCTGATTGATGAAGGAAATCTGAATCCAATGTTCTCTGTCCTGTGAGAAAACACTTCCTGTATACGCTGCACCTCCTCAAACTCCACCGCTAGACACCTCCTAGTGTCTAGCAGTGGGGCTGGGGGAGGCTAGGAGAGGTGGGGCTGGGGGAGGCTAGGAGGTGGCTAGGAGGTGGGGCTGGGGAGGCTAGGAGGTGGGGCTGGGGGAGGCTAGCGGTGGGGCTGGGGGAGGCTAGGAGGTGGGGCTGGGGGAGGCTAGGAGGTGGGGCTGGGGGAGGCTAGCAGTGGGGCTGGGGAGGCTAGGAGGTGGGGCTGGGGGAGGCTAGCGGTTGGGCTGGGGGAGGCTAGGAGGTGGCTAGCGGTGGGGCTGGGGGAGGCTAGGAGGTGGGGCTGGGGGATGCTAGGAGGTGGGGCTGGGGAGGCTAGGAGGTGGGGCTGGGGGAGGCTAGCGGTGGGGCTGGGGGAGGCTAGGAGGTGGCTAGCGGTGGGGCTGGGGGAGGCTAGGAGGTGGCTAGAGGTGGGGCTGGGGGAGGCTAGGAGGTGGGGCTGGGGGAGGCTAGGAGGTGGGGCTGGGGGAGGCTAGAGGTGGGGCTGGGGAGGCTAGAGGTGGGGCTGGGGGAGGCTAGGAGGTGGGGCTGGGAGGCTAGGAGGTGGGGCTGGGGGAGGCTAGGAGGTGGCTAGCGGTGGGGCTGGGGGAGGCTAGCGGTGGGGCTGGGGGAGGCTAGGAGGTGGCTAGCGGTGGGGCTGGGGGAGGCTAGGAGGTGGCTAGCGGTGGGGCTGGGGGAGGCTAGCGGTGGGGCTGGGGGAGGCTAGGAGGTGGCTAGAGGTGGGGCTGGGGGAGGCTAGAAGGTGGGGCTGGGGGAGGCTAGGAGGTGGGGCTGGGGAGGCTAGAGGTGGGGCTGGGGGAGGCTAGAGGTGGGGCTGGGGGAGGCTAGAGGTGGGGCTGGGGGAGGCTAGGAGGTGGGGCTGGGGGAGGCTAGGAGGTGGCTAGCGGTGGGGCTGGGGGAGGCTAGGAGGTGTCTAGCGGTGGGGCTGGGGGAGGCTAGGAGGTGGCTAGGGGTGGGGCTGGGGGAGGCTAGGAGGTGGGGCTGGGGGAGGCTAGGAGGTGGGGCTGGGGGAGGCTAGGAGGTGGCTAGCGGTGGGGCTGGGGAGGCTAGGAGGAGGCTAGCGGTGGGGCTGGGGAGGCTAGGAGGTGGCTAGCGGTGGGGCTGGGGGAGGCTAGGAGGTGGGGCTGGGGGGCTGGGGGAGGCTAGGAGGTGGCTAGCGGTGGGGCTGGGGAGGCTAGGAGGTGGCTAGCGGTGGGGCTGGGGGAGGCTAGGAGGTGGCTAGCGGTGGGGCTGGGGGAGGCTAGGAGGTGGCTAGCGGTGGGGCTGGGGAGGCTAGGAGGTGGCTAGCGGTGGGGCTGGGGGAGGCTAGCGGTGGGGCTGGGGGAGGCTAGGAGGCGGCTAGGGGTGGGGCTGGGGGAGGCTAGGAGGTGGCTAGCGGTGGGGCTGGGGGAGGCTAGGAGGTGTCTAGCGGTGGAGTTTGAGGAAATCTATTCCCTAGATTTAATTGTGGATTGAGATGCTTAATGTGAGTCTGGAAGGAGAGTTTACAGTCTAACCAGACACCTAGGTATTTGTAGTTGTCCACATATTCTAAGTCAGAACCGTCCAGAGGAGTGATGCTAGTCGGGCGGGAGGGTGCCAAACATACCCTCATAAAACTGACTATCCTACCAATCATTGACTGACCTATCCTTGGCGATGTCATTTACAAAATAGCCTCCAACACTCTACTCAGCAAACTGGATGTATTCTATCACAGTGCCATCCTTTTAGTCACCAGAGCCCCATATACTACCCACCTCTGTGATCTGTACGCTCTCGTTGGTTGGTCCTCGCTACATATTAATCACCAAACCCACTGGTTCCAGGTCATAAATAAATCTATGCTAGGTAAAGTCCCGCCTTATCTCAGCTCACTGGTCACCATAGCAGCACCCACCCGTAGCACGCGCTCCAGCAGGTATATTTCACTGGTCATCCCCAAAGCCAACTCCTCCTTTGGCCGCCTTTCCTTCCAGTTGTCTGCTGCCAATGACTGGAACGAATTGCAAAAATCACTGAAGCTGGAGTCTCATATCTCCCTCTCTAACTTTAAGCATCAGCTGTCAGAGCAGCTTACTGATCACTGCACCTGTTGACCCTGAAGAGGTTTGGTGTGTGCTTCGTTTCTGAGTAGATATGAATTTGTTCTTTAACTGACATGCCTAGTTAAATAAAGATAAATAAGGAGTCTCTGGCTTGGTGAGCACAGCAGAATCGATCAGGGCTAGTGACAGAAACACACACACAAACCACACACTCTATAACATGGGTCTATTGAAACCACACACTCTATAACATGGGTCTATTGAAACCACACACTCTATAACATGGGTCTATTGAAACCACACACTCTATAACATGGGTCTATTGAAACCACACACTCTATAACATGGGTCTATTGAAACCACACACTCTATAACATGGGTCTATTGAAACCACACACTCTATAACATGGGTCTATTGAAACCACACACTCTATAACATGGGTCTATTGAGCTCTACACCTGAGGGAGGGCCAGTATTCTGCTGTAAATGGCTTTAGGGAACTGCTGCTCTCTGAGGAGGAGGGGAAGAATAGAGAGGAGGAGAGAGGAATGAGAGGAGAAGAGAGGAGGAGGAGAGAGGAGAAGAGAGGAGGAGGAGAGAGGAATGAGAGGAGAATAGATAGGAGAGGAGGAGAATAGAGAGGAGGAGGAGAATAGAGAGGAGGAGGAGAATAGAGAGGAGGAGGAGGAGGAGGAGAGAGGAGGAGAATAGAGAGGAGGAGGAGAATAGAGAGGAGGAGAATAGAGAGGAGGAGAATAGAGAGGAGGAGAGAGAGAGGAGGAGAATAGAGAGGAGGAGAATGGAGAGGAGGAGAGAATAGAGAGGAGGAGGAGAGGAGAGGAGGAGAGGAGGAGAATAGAGAGAGGAGGAGGAGAGGAGGAGGAGAGGAGAGGAGGAGAATAGAGAGGAGGAGAATAGAGAGGAGAGGAGGAGAGAGGAGAGGAGGAGAATAGAGAGGAGGAGGAGAGGAGAGGAGGAGAATAGAGAGGAGAGGAGGAGAATAGAGAGGAGGAGGAGAGAGGAGGAGGAGAATAGAGAGGAGGAGAATAGAGAGGAGAGGAGGAGAATAGAGAGGAGGAGGAGAGGAGGAGAATAGAGAGGAGGAGGAGAGGAGGAGAATAGAGAGGAGGAGGAGAGGAGGAGAATAGAGAGGAGGAGAATAGAGAGGAGGAGGAGAGGAGGAGAATAGAGAGGAGGAGGAGAGAGGAGGAGGAGAATAGAGAGGAGGAGAATAGAGAGGAGAGGAGGAGAATAGAGAGGAGAGAGGAGGAGAATAGAAAGGAGAGGAGGAGAATAGAGAGGAGAAGAGAGAGGAGAGGGAGAAAGAGTGGAGGAGAATAGAGAGGAGAGGAGAAGAAGAGTGGAGGAGAGGAGGAGAATAGAGAGGAGTGGAGGAGAAGAGTGGAGGAGAATAGAGAGGAGAGGAGGAGAAGAGTGGAGGAGAATAGAGAGGAGAGGAGGAGAAGAGTGGAGGAGAATAGAGAGGACAAGAGAGAGGAGAGGAGGAGAAGAGTGGAGGAGAGGAGGAGAATAGAGAGGGGGAGGAGAGGAGAGGAGGAGAATAAAGAGGAGAAGAGAGGAGGAGAATAGAGAGGAGAGGAATGAGAGGAGAATAGAGAAGAGAGGATGAGGATGGAGAGGAAAGAAGGAAAGGAGGAGAGTAGAGGAGAGAGGGGGGGGAGATAGTGAAGGGAATTATTTCTGTCCATCTTCTATTTGGCAGTGTGAAATCGTCCAGCTGCCCCTAGTCCTATTTTAAACAGGAACCACAGCTGCAGAGTGGGACACTGGAGTTGTGTGTGTGTGTGTGTGTGTGTGTGTGTGTGTGTGTGTGTGTGTGTGTGTGTGTGTGTGTGTGTGTGTGTGTGTGTGTGTGTGTGTGTGTGTGTGTGTGTGTGTGTGTGTGTGTGTGTGTGTGTGTGGTCAGACAGACAGCACACTGCCTATCTAAGGGCAGACAGACAGCACACTGCCTATCTAAGTGACGAGGTCAGACAGACAGCACACTGCCTATCTAAGTGACGAGGTCAGACAGACAGCACACTGCCTATCTAAGTGACGAGGTCAGACAGACAGCACACTGCCTATCTAAGTGACGAGGTCAGACAGACAGCACACTGCCTATCTAAGTGACGAGGTCAGACAGACAGCACACTGCCTATCTAAGTGACGAGGTCAGACAGACAGCACACTGCCTATCTAAGTGACGAGGTCAGACAGACAGCACACTGCCTATCTAAGTGACGAGGTCAGACAGACAGCACACTGCCTATCTAAGTGACGAGGTCAGACAGACAGCACACTGCCTATCTAAGTGACGAGGTCAGACAGACAGCACACTGCCTATCTAAGTGACGAGGTCAGACAGACAGCACACTGCCTATCTAAGTGACGAGGGCAGACAGACTGCACACTGCCTATCTAAGTGACGAGGTCAGACAAGACTGCACACTGCCTATCTAAGGGCAGACAGACTGCACACTGCCTATCTAAGGGCAGACAGACTGCACACTGCCTATCTAAGGGCAGACAGACTGCACACTGCCTATCTAAGGGCAGACAGACTGCACACTGCCTATCTAAGGGCAGACAGACTGCACACTGCCTATCTAAGGGCAGACAGACTGCACACTGCCTATCTAAGGGCAGACAGACAGCACACTGCCTATCTAAGTGACGAGGTCAGACAGACAGCACACTGCCTATCTAAGTGACGAGGTCAGACCGACAGCACACTGCCTATCTAAGTGACGAGGTCAGACAGACAGCACACTGCCTATCTAAGTGACGAGGTCAGACAGACAGCACACTGCCTATCTAAGTGACGAGGTCAGACAGACAGAACACTGCCTATCTAAGTGACGAGGTCAGACAGACAGCACACTGCCTATCTAAGGGCAGACAGACAGCACACTGCCTATCTAAGTGACGAGGTCAGACAGACAGCACACTGCCTATCTTAAGTGACGAGGTTTGTGTCGTCTGAACGGTGTCACTGCAGCATGTGAAGTGAGTCAGCTGTGACAGGTGGCAGCAGGTGGCGTCGTCCTGGTCAACACCATCATAGCTGGAAGAGACTGTTGGTCCTCATCACACCAGGATCCACTGATTCTGACGAAGTATAACACATCCTCCCACACGGTCCCCACATGACACAGAGTCGCTCACGAGTCACTCGGGGACTCAGCCTGGCAGTGACAGGTTCCCACAATCTCTTGGGGACTGACATCTCTCTGCGCTTAGCTTTTACTCTCTCATGTCTGTCCTTGTATCTCCTTGTTGTGGAAGAGAGGAGACGACGGCTCTTCTCACCTCAGTCTCTAAGAGGACGTATTTAACTTCTCTAGAGCCCAAAGACCCGTAGGTGAACTGCAGCTCATCCATCCTGGAGACACGCGATGGCATAACCTTCTTTTGTTTTATGTTGTACAGGGCTCTATGCTTCTCAGTAATTAACAGGCCTCCCTCTCTCTCTCTCTCTGTGTGTGTGTGTGTGTGTGTGTGTGTGTGTGTGTGTGTGTGTGTGTGTGTGTGTGTGTGTGTGTGTGTGTGTGTGTGTGTGTGTGTGTGTGTGTGTGTGTGTGTGTGTGTGTGTGTGTGTGTGTGTGTGTGTGTGTGTGGGTCTGTGTCAGTGCCATGTGTGTCAAGTGTGTTTCTGCAGGGGTCCTCATTTTTGTGAGTACATGCTGCACAGGGAACAGCCATGGAGGGGGACTGTCTGAGTTCTGTGTCAATGTTCTCATGTTCATCTTCTGCTGTCTGATTTTTGTCTGAGTACATGCTGTCTGATGTTCTGCTTTATCCTGTTCTACTGTCTGATGTTCTGCTGTCTGATGTTCTGTCTGATGTTCTGTCTGATGTTCTGCTGTCTGATGTTCTACTGTCTGATGTTCTACTGTCTGATGTTCTGCTGTCTGATGTTCTACTGTCTGATGTTCTGATGTTCTGCTGTCTGATGTTCTGCTGTCTGATGTTCTGCTGTCTGATGTTCTACTGTCTGATGTTCTGTCTGATGTTCTGCTGTCTGATGTTCTGCTGTCTGATGTTCTGTCTGATGTTCTACTGTCTGATGTTCTGCTGTCTGATGTTCTACTGTCTGATGTTCTGCTGTCTGATGTTCTACTGTCTGATGTTCTGCTGTTCTGATGTCTGATGTTCTGCTGTCTGATGTTCTGCTGTCTGATGTTCTGCTGTCTGATGTTCTGCTGTCTGATGTTCTGATGTCTGATGTTCTGATGTTCTGCTGTCTGATGTTCTGCTGTTTGATGTTCTGTTGTCTGATGTTCTGCTGTCTGGTGTTCTGCTGTCTGGTGTTCTGATGTTCTGCTGTCTGATGTTCTGTTCTCTGATGTTCTACTGTCTGCCGTTCTGTTGTCTGATGTTCTACTGTCTGATGTTCTGCTGTCTGATGTTCTGTTGTCTGATGTTCTACTGTCTGATGTTCTACTGTCTGATGTTCTACTGTCTGATGTTCTGCTGTCTGATGTTCTGATGTTCTGCTGTCTGATGTTCTGCTGTCTGATGTTCTGATGTTCTGCTGTCTGATGTTCTGCTGTCTGATGTTCTGCTGTTCTGTTGTCTGATGTTCTATTGTCTGATGTTCTGTTGTCTGCTGTTCTGTTGTCTGATGTTCTGCTGTCTGATGTTCTACTGTCTGATGTTCTGCTGTCTGATGACCTGATGTTCTACTGTCTGATGTTCTGCTGTCTGATGTTCTGCTGTCTGATGTTCTGCTGTCTGATGTTCTACTGTCTGATGTTCTACTGTCTGATGTTCTGCTGTCTGATGTTCTGCTGTCTGATGTTCTACTGTCTGATGTTCTGCTGTCTGATGTTCTGCTGTCTGATGTTCTGCTGTCTGATGTTCTGATGTTCTGCTGTCTGATGTTCTGCTGTCTGATGTTCTGATGTTCTGCTGTCTGATGTTCTGATGTTCTGCTATCTGATGTTCTGCTGTCTGATGTTCTACTGTCTGATGTTCTACTGTCTGATGTTCTGCTGTCTGATGTTCTGCTGTCTGATGTTCTACTGTCTGATGTTCTGCTGTCTGATGTTCTGCTGTCTGATGTTCTGCTGTCTGATGTTCTGATGTTCTGCTGTCTGATGTTCTGCTGTCTGATGTTCTGATGTTCTGCTGTCTGATGTTCTGATGTTCTGCTGTCTGATGTTCTGCTGTCTGATGTTCTACTGTCTGATGTTCTGCTATCTGATGTTCTGCTGTCTGATGTTCTGCTGTCTGATGTTCTGTTGTCTGATGTTCTGTTATCTGATGTTCTGCTGTCTGATGTTCTGCTGTCTGATGTTCTGCTGTCTGATGTTCTGCTGTCTGATGTTCTGCTGTTCTGCTGTCTGATGTTCTGCTGTCTGATGTTCTGCTGTCTGATGTTCTGATGTTCTGCTGTCTGATGTTCTGCTGTCTGATGTTCTGCTGTCTGTTGTTCTGCTGTCTGATGTTCTGTTGTCTGATGTTCTGTTGTCTGATGTTCTGCTGTCTGATGTTCTGCTGTCTGATGTTCTACTGTCTGATGTTCTGTTGTCTGATGTTCTGTTGTCTGATGTTCTGTTGTCTGATGTTCTGCTGTCTGATGTTCTGCTGTCTGATGTCCTGATGTTCTACTGTCTGATGTTCTGCTGTCTGTTGTTCTGCTGTCTGTTGTTCTGCTGTCTGATGTTCTGCTGTCTGATGTTCTGCTGTCTGATGTTCTGCTGTCTGATGTTCTGCTGTCTGATGTTCTGTTGTCTGATGTTCTGCTGTCTGATGTTCTGTTGTCTGATGTTCTGTTGTCTGATGTTCTGCTGTCTGTTGTTCTGCTGTCTGATGTTCTGTTGTCTGATGTTCTGTTGTCTGATGTTCTGCTGTCTGATGTTCTGCTGTCTGATTGTTCTGTTGTTCTGTCTGATGTTCTACTGTCTGATGTTCTGCTGTATGATGTTTTACTGTCTGATGTCCTGATGTTCTACTGTCTGATGTTCTGCTGTCTGATGTTCTGCTGTCTGATGTTCTACTGTCTGATGTTCTGCTGTCTGATGTTCTGCTGTCTGATGTTCTACTGTCTAATGTCCTGATGTTCTACTGTCTGATGTTCTGCTGTCTGATGTTCTGCTGTCTGATGTTCTGTTGTTCTGCTGTCTGGTGTTCTGCTGTCTGATGTTCTGTTGTTCTGCTGTCTGGTGTTCTGCTGTCTGATGTTCTGCTGTCTGATGTTCTGATTTTCTGCTGTCTGATGTTCTGTTGTCTGATGTTCTGCTGTCTGATGTTCTGCTGTCTGATGTTCTGCTGTCTGATGTTCTGCTGTCTGATGTTCTACTGTCTGTTGTTCTGCTGTCTGTTGTTCTACTGTCTGATGTTCTGCTATCTGATGTTCTGCTGTCTGATGTTCTGTTGTCTGATGTTCTACTGTCTGATGTCCTGCTGTCTGATGTTCTACTGTCTGATGTCCTGATGTTCTACTGTCTGATGTTCTACTGTCTGATGTTCTGCTGTCTGATGTTCTACTGTCTGATGTTCTCCTGTCTGATGTTCTCCTGTCTGATGTTCTCCTGTCTGATGTTCTGTTGTCTGATGTTCTACTGTCTGATGTTCTACTGTCTGATGTTCTGCTGTCTGATGTTCTACTGTCTGATGTCTGATGTTCTGCTGTCTGATGTTCTGCTGTCTGATGTTCTGCTGTCTGATGTTCTACTGTCTGATGTTCTGCTGTCTGATGTTCTACTGTCTGATGTTCTACTGTCTGATGTTCTGCTGTCTGATGTTCTACTGTCTGATGTTCTGCTGTCTGATGTTCTACTGTCTGATGTTCTGCTGTTCTGATGTCTGATGTTCTGCTGTCTGATGTTCTGCTGTCTGATGTTCTGCTGTCTGATGTTCTGCTGTCTGATGTTCTGATGTCTGATGTTCTGATGTTCTGCTGTCTGATGTTCTGCTGTTTGATGTTCTGTTGTCTGATGTTCTGCTGTCTGGTGTTCTGCTGTCTGGTGTTCTGATGTTCTGCTGTCTGATGTTCTGTTCTCTGATGTTCTACTGTCTGCCGTTCTGTTGTCTGATGTTCTACTGTCTGATGTTCTGCTGTCTGATGTTCTGTTGTCTGATGTTCTACTGTCTGATGTTCTACTGTCTGATGTTCTACTGTCTGATGTTCTGCTGTCTGATGTTCTGATGTTCTGCTGTCTGATGTTCTGCTGTCTGATGTTCTGATGTTCTGCTGTCTGATGTTCTGCTGTCTGATGTTCTGCTGTTCTGTTGTCTGATGTTCTATTGTCTGATGTTCTGTTGTCTGCTGTTCTGTTGTCTGATGTTCTGCTGTCTGATGTTCTACTGTCTGATGTTCTGCTGTCTGATGACCTGATGTTCTACTGTCTGATGTTCTGCTGTCTGATGTTCTGCTGTCTGATGTTCTGCTGTCTGATGTTCTACTGTCTGATGTTCTACTGTCTGATGTTCTGCTGTCTGATGTTCTGCTGTCTGATGTTCTACTGTCTGATGTTCTGCTGTCTGATGTTCTGCTGTCTGATGTTCTGCTGTCTGATGTTCTGATGTTCTGCTGTCTGATGTTCTGCTGTCTGATGTTCTGATGTTCTGCTGTCTGATGTTCTGATGTTCTGCTATCTGATGTTCTGCTGTCTGATGTTCTACTGTCTGATGTTCTACTGTCTGATGTTCTGCTGTCTGATGTTCTGCTGTCTGATGTTCTACTGTCTGATGTTCTGCTGTCTGATGTTCTGCTGTCTGATGTTCTGCTGTCTGATGTTCTGATGTTCTGCTGTCTGATGTTCTGCTGTCTGATGTTCTGATGTTCTGCTGTCTGATGTTCTGATGTTCTGCTGTCTGATGTTCTGCTGTCTGATGTTCTACTGTCTGATGTTCTGCTATCTGATGTTCTGCTGTCTGATGTTCTGCTGTCTGATGTTCTGTTGTCTGATGTTCTGTTATCTGATGTTCTGCTGTCTGATGTTCTGCTGTCTGATGTTCTGCTGTCTGATGTTCTGCTGTCTGATGTTCTGCTGTTCTGCTGTCTGATGTTCTGCTGTCTGATGTTCTGCTGTCTGATGTTCTGATGTTCTGTCTGATGTTCTGCTGTCTGATGTTCTGCTGTCTGTTGTTCTGCTGTCTGATGTTCTGTTGTCTGATGTTCTGTTGTCTGATGTTCTGCTGTCTGATGTTCTGCTGTCTGATGTTCTACTGTCTGATGTTCTGTTGTCTGATGTTCTGTTGTCTGATGTTCTGTTGTCTGATGTTCTACTGTCTGATGTTCTACTGTCTGATGTTCTGATGTTCTACTGTCTGATGTTCTGCTGTCTGATGTTCTGCTGTCTGATGTTCTGCTGTCTGATGTTCTGCTGTCTGATGTTCTGCTGTCTGATGTTCTGCTGTCTGATGTTCTGCTGTCTGATGTTCTGCTGTCTGATGTTCTGTTGTCTGATGTTCTGCTGTCTGATGTTCTGTTGTCTGATGTTCTGTTGTCTGATGTTCTGCTGTCTGTTGTTCTGCTGTCTGATGTTCTGTTGTCTGATGTTCTGTTGTCTGATGTTCTGCTGTCTGATGTTCTGCTGTCTGATGTTCTGCTGTCTGATGTTCTACTGTCTGATGTTCTGCTGTATGATGTTTTACTGTCTGATGTCCTGATGTTCTACTGTCTGATGTTCTGCTGTCTGATGTTCTGCTGTCTGATGTTCTACTGTCTGATGTTCTGCTGTCTGATGTTCTGCTGTCTGATGTTCTACTGTCTAATGTCCTGATGTTCTACTGTCTGATGTTCTGCTGTCTGATGTTCTGCTGTCTGATGTTCTGTTGTTCTGCTGTCTGATGTTCTGCTGTCTGATGTTCTGTTGTTCTGCTGTCTGATGTTCTGCTGTCTGATGTTCTGCTGTCTGATGTTCTGATTTTCTGCTGTCTGATGTTCTGTTGTCTGATGTTCTGCTGTCTGATGTTCTGCTGTCTGATGTTCTGCTGTCTGATGTTCTGCTGTCTGATGTTCTACTGTCTGTTGTTCTGCTGTCTGTTGTTCTGCTGTCTGATGTTCTGCTATCTGATGTTCTGCTGTCTGATGTTCTGTTGTCTGATGTTCTACTGTCTGATGTTCTGCTGTCTGATGTTCTACTGTCTGATGTCCTGATGTTCTACTGTCTGATGTTCTACTGTCTGATGTTCTGCTGTCTGATGTTCTACTGTCTGATGTTCTCCTGTCTGATGTTCTCCTGTCTGATGTTCTCCTGTCTGATGTTCTGTTGTCTGATGTTCTACTGTCTGATGTTCTACTGTCTGATGTTCTGCTGTCTGATGTTCTACTGTCTGATGTCTGATGTTCTGCTGTCTGATGTTCTGCTGTCTGATGTTCTGCTGTCTGATGTTCTACTGTCTGATGTTCTGATGTTCTACTGTCTGATGTTCTGCTGTCTGATGTTCTGCTGTCTGATGTTCTACTGTCTGATGTTCTACTGTCTGATGTTCTGCTGTCTGATGTTCTGCTGTCTGATGTTCTACTGTCTGATGTTCTGACTGTGATGTTCTGCTGTCTGATGTTCTACTGTCTGATGTTCTGATGTTCTGATGTCTGATGTTCTGCTGTCTGATGTTTGACTGTCTGATGTTCTGTGTCTGATGTTTTGCTGTCTGATGTTCTACTGTCTGATGTTCTACTGTCTGATGTTCTGCTGTCTGATGTTCTGCTGTCTGATGTTCTGCTGTCTGATGTTCTGCTGTCTGATGTTCTGCTGTCTGATGTTCTGCTGTCTGATGTTCTACTGTCTGATGTTCTGCTGTCTGATGTTCTGCTGTCTGATGTTCTGCTGTCTGATGTTCTGCTGTCTGATGTTCTGACTGTCTGATGTTCTGCTGTCTGATGTTCTGATGTTCTGCTGTCTGATGTTCTGCTGTCTGATGTTCTGCTGTCTGATGTTCTGCTGTCTGATGTTCTGCTGTCTGATGTTCTGCTGTCTGATGTTCTGCTGTCTGATGTTCTACTGTCTGATGTTCTGTTGTCTGATGTTCTGTTGTCTGATGTTCTGCTGTCTGATGTTCTGCTGTCTGATGTTCTGCTGTCTGATGTTCTGATGTTCTACTGTCTGATGTTCTGCTGTCTGATGTTCTGCTGTCTGATGTTCTGCTGTCTGATGTTCTGCTGTCTGATGTTCTGCTGTCTGATGTTCTGCTGTCTGATGTTCTGCTGTCTGATGTTCTGTGTGTGTTCTGATGTTCTGCTGTCTGATGTTCTGTTGTCTGATGTTCTGTTGTCTGATGTTCTGCTGTCTGTTGTTCTGCTGTCTGATGTTCTGTTGTCTGATGTTCTGTTGTCTGATGTTCTGCTGTCTGATGTTCTGCTGTCTGATGTTCTGCTGTCTGATGTTCTACTGTCTGATGTTCTGCTGTCTGATGTTCTGCTGTCTGATGTTCTGTCTGATGTTCTACTGTCTGATGTTCTGCTGTCTGATGTTCTGTCTGATGTTCTGTCTGATGTTCTGCTGTCTGATGTTCTGCTGTCTGATGTTCTACTGTCTGTCCTGATGTTCTGCTGTCTGATGTTCTGCTCTGATGTTCTGCTGTCTGATGTTCTGTTGTTCTGCTGTCTGGTGTTCTGCTGTCTGATGTTCTGTTGTTCTGCTGTCTGTCTGATGTTCTGCTGTCTGATGTTCTGCTGTCTGATGTTCTGATTTTCTGCTGTCTGATGTTCTGTTGTCTGATGTTCTGCTGTCTGATGTTCTGCTGTCTGATGTTCTGCTGTCTGATGTTCTGCTGTCTGATGTTCTACTGTCTGATGTTCTGCTGTCTGTGATGTTCTACTGTCTGATGTTCTGCTGTCTGATGTTCTGCTGTCTGATGTTCTGTTGTCTGATGTTCTACTGTCTGATGTTCTGCTGTCTGATGTTCTACTGTCTGATGTCCTGATGTTCTACTGTCTGATGTTCTACTGTCTGATGTTCTGCTGTCTGATGTTCTACTGTCTGATGTTCTGTCTGATGTTCTGCTGATGTTCTGTGTCTGATGTTCTGCTGTCTGATGTTCTGCTGTCTGATGTTCTGACTGTCTGATGTTCTACTGTCTGATGTTCTGTCTGTCTGATGTTCTACTGTCTGATGTCTGATGTTCTGCTGTCTGATGTTCTGCTGTCTGATGTTCTGCTGTCTGATGTTCTACTGTCTGATGTTCTGCTGTCTGATGTTCTACTGTCTGATGTTCTACTGTCTGATGTTCTGCTGTCTGATGTTCTACTGTCTGATGTTCTGCTGTCTGATGTTCTGACTGTCTGATGTTCTGCTGTTCTGATGTCTGATGTTCTGCTGTCTGATGTTCTGCTGTCTGATGTTCTGCTGTCTGATGTTCTGCTGTCTGATGTTCTGATGTCTGATGTTCTGATGTTCTGCTGTCTGATGTTCTGCTGTCTGATGTTCTGTTGTCTGATGTTCTGCTGTCTGGTGTTCTGCTGTCTGATGTTCTGATGTTCTGCTGTCTGATGTTCTGTTCTGATGTTCTGTCTGCCGTTCTGTTGTCTGATGTTCTGCTGTCTGATGTTCTGCTGTCTGATGTTCTGTTGTCTGATGTTCTACTGTCTGATGTTCTACTGTCTGATGTTCTACTGTCTGATGTTCTGCTGTCTGATGTTCTGATGTTCTGCTGATGTTCTGATGTTCTGCTGTCTGATGTTCTGCTGTCTGATGTTCTGATGTTCTGCTGTCTGATGTTCTGCTGTCTGATGTTCTGCTGTTCTGTTGTCTGATGTTCTATTGTCTGATGTTCTGTTGTCTGCTGTTCTGTTGTCTGATGTTCTGCTGTCTGATGTTCTACTGTCTGATGTTCTGCTGTCTGATGACCTGATGTTCTACTGTCTGATGTTCTGCTGTCTGATGTTCTGCTGTCTGATGTTCTGCTGTCTGATGTTCTACTGTCTGATGTTCTACTGTCTGATGTTCTGCTGTCTGATGTTCTGCTGTCTGATGTTCTACTGTCTGATGTTCTGCTGTCTGATGTTCTGCTGTCTGATGTTCTGCTGTCTGATGTTCTGATGTTCTGCTGTCTGATGTTCTGCTGTCTGATGTTCTGATGTTCTGTGTCTGATGTTCTGATGTTCTGTCTGATGTTCTGCTGTCTGATGTTCTACTGTCTGATGTTCTACTGTCTGATGTTCTGCTGTCTGATGTTCTGCTGTCTGATGTCTGATGTTCTACTGTCTGATGTTCTGCTGTCTGATGTTCTGCTGTCTGATGTTCTGCTGTCTGATGTTCTGATGTTCTGCTGTCTGATGTTCTGCTGTCTGATGTTCTGATGTTCTGCTGTCTGATGTTCTGATGTTCTGCTGTCTGATGTTCTGCTGTCTGATGTTCTACTGTCTGATGTTCTGCTGTCTGATGTTCTGCTGTCTGATGTTCTGCTGTCTGATGTTCTGTTGTCTGATGTTCTGTTGTCTGATGTTCTGCTGTCTGATGTTCTGCTGTCTGATGTTCTGCTGTCTGATGTTCTGCTGTCTGATGTTCTGCTGTTGATGTTCTGCTGTCTCTGTCTGATGTTCTGCTGTCTGATGTTCTGCTGTCTGATGTTCTGATGTTCTGCTGTCTGATGTTCTGCTGTCTGATGTTCTGCTGTCTGTTGTTCTGCTGTCTGATGTTCTGTTGTCTGATGTTCTGTTGTCTGATGTTCTGCTGTCTGATGTTCTGCTGTCTGATGTTCTACTGTCTGATGTTCTGTTGTCTGATGTTCTGTTGTCTGATGTTCTGTTGTCTGATGTTCTGCTGTCTGATGTTCTGCTGTCTGATGTCCTGATGTTCTACTGTCTGATGTTCTGCTGTCTGTTGTTCTGCTGTCTGTTGTTCTGCTGTCTGATGTTCTGCTGTCTGATGTTCTGCTGTCTGATGTTCTGCTGTCTGATGTTCTGCTGTCTGATGTTCTGTTGTCTGATGTTCTGCTGTCTGATGTTCTGTTGTCTGATGTTCTGTTGTCTGATGTTCTGCTGTCTGTTGTTCTGCTGTCTGATGTTCTGTTGTCTGATGTTCTGTTGTCTGATGTTCTGCTGTCTGATGTTCTGCTGTCTGTTGTTCTGCTGTCTGATGTTCTACTGTCTGATGTTCTGCTGTATGATGTTTTACTGTCTGATGTCCTGATGTTCTACTGTCTGATGTTCTGCTGTCTGATGTTCTGCTGTCTGATGTTCTACTGTCTGATGTTCTGCTGTCTGATGTTCTGCTGTCTGATGTTCTACTGTCTAATGTCCTGATGTTCTACTGTCTGATGTTCTGCTGTCTGATGTTCTGCTGTCTGATGTTCTGTTGTTCTGCTGTCTGGTGTTCTGCTGTCTGATGTTCTGTTGTTCTGCTGTCTGGTGTTCTGCTGTCTGATGTTCTGCTGTCTGATGTTCTGATTTTCTGCTGTCTGATGTTCTGTTGTCTGATGTTCTGCTGTCTGATGTTCTGCTGTCTGATGTTCTGCTGTCTGATGTTCTGCTGTCTGATGTTCTACTGTCTGTTGTTCTGCTGTCTGTTGTTCTACTGTCTGATGTTCTGCTATCTGATGTTCTGCTGTCTGATGTTCTGTTGTCTGATGTTCTACTGTCTGATGTCCTGCTGTCTGATGTTCTACTGTCTGATGTCCTGATGTTCTACTGTCTGATGTTCTACTGTCTGATGTTCTGCTGTCTGATGTTCTACTGTCTGATGTTCTCCTGTCTGATGTTCTCCTGTCTGATGTTCTCCTGTCTGATGTTCTGTTGTCTGATGTTCTACTGTCTGATGTTCTACTGTCTGATGTTCTGCTGTCTGATGTTCTACTGTCTGATGTCCTGATGTTCTGCTGTCTGATGTTCTGCTGTCTGATGTTCTGCTGTCTGATGTTCTACTGTCTGATGTCTTGATGTTCTACTGTCTGATGTTCTGCTGTCTGATGTTCTGCTGTCTGATGTTCTACTGTCTGATGTTCTACTGTCTGATGTTCTGCTGTCTGATGTTCTGCTGTCTGATGTTCTACTGTCTGATGTTCTACTGTCTGATGTTCTGCTGTCTGATGTTCTACTGTCTGATGTCCTGATGTTCTACTGTCTGATGTTCTGCTGTCTGATGTTTGACTGTCTGATGTTCTACTGTCTGATGTTTTGCTGTCTGATGTTCTACTGCCTGATGTTCTACTGTCTGATGTTCTGCTGTCTGATGTTCTGCTGTCTGATGTTCTGCTGTCTGATGTTCTACTGTCTGATGTTCTGCTGTCTGATGTTCTACTGTCTGATGTTCTACTGTCTGATGTTCTGCTGTCTGATGTTCTGCTGTCTGATGTTCTACTGTCTGATGTTCTGCTGTCTGATGTTCTACTGTCTGATGTTCTGCTGTTCTGATGTCTGATGTTCTGCTGTCTGATGTTCTGCTGTCTGATGTTCTATTGTCTGATGTTCTGCTGTCTGATGTTCTACTGTCTGATGTTCTCCTGTCTGATGTTCTCCTGTCTGATGTTCTACTGTCTGATGTCCTGATGTTCTACTGTCTGATGTTCTACTGTCTGATGTTCTGCTGTCTGATGTTCTACTGTCTGATGTTCTCCTGTCTGATGTTCTCCTGTCTGATGTTCTCCTGTCTGATGTTCTGTTGTCTGATGTTCTGTTGTCTGATGTTCTACTGTCTGATGTTCTGCTATCTGATGTTCTGCTGTCTGATGTTCTGTTGTCTGATGTTCTACTGTCTGATGTCCTGCTGTCTGATGTTCTACTGTCTGATGTCCTGATGTTCTACTGTCTGATGTTCTACTGTCTGATGTTCTGCTGTCTGATGTTCTACTGTCTGATGTTCTACTGTCTGATGTTCTCCTGTCTGATGTTCTCCTGTCTGATGTTCTCCTGTCTGATGTTCTGTTGTCTGATGTTCTACTGTCTGATGTTCTACTGTCTGATGTTCTGCTGTCTGATGTTCTACTGTCTGATGTCCTGATGTTCTGCTGTCTGATGTTCTGCTGTCTGATGTTCTGCTGTCTGATGTTCTACTGTCTGATGTCTTGATGTTCTACTGTCTGATGTTCTGCTGTCTGATGTTCTGCTGTCTGATGTTCTACTGTCTGATGTTCTGCTGTCTGATGTTCTGCTGTCTGATGTTCTGTTGTCTGATGTTCTGTTGTCTGATGTTCTGCTGTCTGATGTTCTGCTGTCTGATGTTCTACTGTCTGATGTTCTACTGTCTGATGTTCTACTGTCTGATGTTCTGCTGTTTGATGTTCTGCTGTCTGATGTTCTGCTGTCTTTGTTCTGCTGTCTGGTGTTCTGATGTTCTGCTGTCTGATGTTCTGCTGTCTGCTGTTCTGTTTTCTGATGTTCTACTGTCTGCTGTTCTGTTGTCTGATGTTCTACTGTCTGATGTTCTGCTGTCTGATGTTCTGTTGTCTGATGTTCTACTGTCTGATGTTCTACTGTCTGATGTTCTGATGTTCTGCTGTTCTGATGTTCTGCTGTCTGATGTTCTGCTGTCTGATGTTCTGATGTTCTGCTGTCTGATGTTCTGATGTTCTGCTGTCTGATGTTCTGCTGTCTGATGTTCTGCTGTTCTGTTGTCTGATGTTCTGTTGTCTGCTGTTCTGTTGTCTGCTGTTCTGCTGTCTGATGTTCTACTGTCTTATGTTCTACTGTCTGATGACCTGATGTTCTACTGTCTGATGTTCTGCTGTCTGATGTTCTGCTGTCTGATGTTCTGCTGTCTGATGTTCTGCTGTCTGATGTTCTGCTGTCTGATGTTCTGCTGTCTGATGTTCTGCTGTCTGATGTTTTGCTGTCTGATGTTTTACTGTCTGATGTTCTGCTGTCTGTTCTGCTGTCTGATGTTCTGCTGTCTGATGTTCTGCTGTCTGATGTTCTGCTGTCTGATGTTCTGATGTTCTGCTGTCTGATGTTCTGATGTTCTGCTATCTGATGTTCTGCTGTCTGATGTTCTACTGTCTGATGTTCTGCTATCTGATGTTCTGCTGTCTGATGTTCTGCTGTCTGATGTTCTACTGTCTGATGTTCTGCTATCTGATGTTCTGCTGTCTGATGTTCTGCTGTCTGATGTTCTGCTGTCTGATGTTCTGCTGTCTGATGTTCTGCTGTCTGATGTTCTGCTGTCTGATGTTCTGATGTTCTGCTGTCTGATGTTCTGCTGTCTGATGTTCTGCTGTCTGATGTTCTGATGTTCTGCTGTCTGATGTTCTGCTGTCTGTTGTTCTGATGTTCTGTTGTCTGATGTTCTGCTGTCTGATGTTCTGCTGTCTGATGTTCTGCTGTCTGATGTTCTACTGTCTGATGTTCTGTTGTCTGATGTTCTGCTGTCTGATGTTCTGTTGTCTGATGTCCTGATGTTCTACTGTCTGATGTTCTGTTGTCTGATGTTCTGCTGTCTGATGTTCTGCTGTCTGATGTTCTGCTGTCTGATGTTCTACTGTCTGATGTTCTGTTGTCTGATGTTCTGCTGTCTGATGTTCTGTTGTCTGATGTTCTGTTGTCTGATGTCCTGATGTTCTACTGTCTGATGTTCTACTGTCTGATGTTCTGCTGTCTGTTGTTCTGCTGTCTGATGTTCTGCTGTCTGATGTTCTGCTGTCTGATGTTCTGTTGTCTGATGTTCTGCTGTCTGATGTTCTGCTGTCTGATGTTCTGTTGTCTGATGTTCTGCTGTCTGTTGTTCTGCTGTCTGATGTTCTGTTGTCTGATGTTCTGCTGTCTGATGTTCTGTTGTCTGTTGTTCTGCTGTCTGATGTTCTACTGTCTGATGTTCTGTTGTCTGATGTTCTGCTGTCTGATGTTCTGCTGTCTGATGTTCTACTGTCTGATGTCCTGATGTTCTACTGTCTGATGTTCTGCTGTCTGATGTTCTGCTGTCTGATGTTCTGCTGTCTGATGTTCTACTGTCTGATGTCCTGATGTTCTACTGTCTGATGTTCTGCTGTCTGATGTTCTGCTGTCTGATGTTCTACTGTCTGATGTCCTGATGTTCTACTGTCTGATGTCCTGATGTTCTACTGTCTGATGTTCTGCTGTCTGATGTTCTGTTGTTCTGCTGTCTGGTGTTCTGCTGTCTGATGTTCTGCTGTCTGATGTTCTGTTGTCTGATGTTCTGCTGTCTGATGTTCTGCTGTCTGATGTTCTACTGTCTGTTGTTCTGCTGTCTGATGTTCTGCTGTCTGATGTTCTATTGTCTGATGTTGTGCTGTCTGATGTTCTACTGTCTGTTGTTCTACTGTCTGATGTTCTGCTATCTGATGTTCTGCTGTCTGATGTTCTGTTGTCTGATGTTCTACTGTCTGATGTTCAGCTGTCTGATGTTCTACTGTCTGATGTCCTGATGTTCTACTGTCTGATGTTCTACTGTCTGATGTTCTACTGTCTGATGTTCTGCTGTCTGATGTTCTACTGTCTGATGTTCTACTGTCTGATGTTCTCCTGTCTGATGTTCTGCTGTCTGATGTTCTACTGTCTGATGTTCTACTGTCTGATGTTCTGCTGTCTGATGTTCTGCTGTCTGATGTCCTGATGTTCTGCTGTCTGATGTTCTGCTGTCTGATGTTCTGCTGTCTGATGTTCTACTGTCTGATGGCTTGATGTTCTACTGTCTGATGTTCTGCTGTCTGATGTTCTGCTGTCTGATGTTCTACTGTCTGATGTTCTACTGTCTGATGTTCTGCTGTCTGATGTTCTGCTGTCTGATGTTCTGTTCTGCTGTCTGATGTTCTGCTGTCTGATGTTCTGCTGTCTGATGTTCTGCTGTCTGATGTTCTGCTGTCTGATGTTCTACTGTCTGATGTTCTACTGTCTGATGTTCTGCTGTCTGATGTTCTGCTGTCTGATGTTCTGCTGTCTGATGTTCTGCTGTCTGATGTTCTACTGTCTGATGTTCTGCTGTCTGATGTTCTGCTGTCTGATGTTCTGCTGTCTGATGTTCTGCTGTCTGATGTTCTGTCTGGTGTTCTGATGTTCTGCTGTCTGATGTTCTGCTGTCTGATGTTCTGCTGTCTGATGTTCTGCTGTCTGATGTTCTGTTGATGTTCTGTGTCTGATGTTCTGCTGTCTGATGTTCTGCTGTCTGATGTGTTCTGATGTTCTGTTGTCTGATGTTCTGCTGTCTGATGTTCTTTTGTCTGATGTTCTACTGTCTGATGTTCTGCTGTCTGATGTTCTGCTGTCTGATGTTCTGCTGTCTGATGTTCTGCTGTCTGATGTTCTACTGTCTGATGTTCTGCTGTCTGATGTTCTGCTGTCTGATGTTCTGCTGTCTGATGTTCTGCTGTCTGATGTTCTGTCTGGTGTTCTGATGTTCTGCTGTCTGATGTTCTGCTGTCTGATGTTCTGCTGTCTGGTGTTCTGCTGTCTGGTGTTCTGTTGTCTGCTGTCTGATGTTCTGCTGTCTGATGTTCTGCTGTCTGGTGTTCTGATGTTCTGTTGTCTGATGTTCTGCTGTCTAATGTTCTTTTGTCTGATGTTCTACTGTCTGATGTTCTGCTGTCTGATGTTCTGCTGTCTGATGTTCTGCTGTCTGATATTCTGCTGTCTGATGTTCTACTGTCTGATGTTCTGCTGTCTGATATTCTGCTGTCTGATGTTCTACTGTCTGATGTTCTGCTGTCTGATGTTCTACTGTCTGATGTTCTGCTGTCTGATGTTCTACTGTCTGATGTTCTGCTGTCTGATGTTCTGCTGTCTAATGTCCCACTGAACAAAAATAGAAACGCAACATGTAAAGTGTTGGTCTCATGTAACATCAGCTGAAATAAAAAATATCCAGAAATGTTCCATATGCACAAAAAGCTTCTTTTTCTCAAATGTTGGGCACAAATTTGTTTACATCCCTGTTAGTGAGCATTTCTCCTCTGCCAAGATTATCCATCCACCTGCCATGCTTGAGTGACAAGCATCATTAACTTGTGCCCACGGTATAGCCTCTCCCAGTTAAATCAGACATCAACTTCCTACTATACTTCCTTCTTCCTCGCTATACTCTGTTATGATTGGCTGCCTGTGTGTCTCTCTTATTCTGATTGGCTCCCTCTGTGTGTGTGTGTGTGTGTGTGTGTGTGTGTGTGTGTGTGTGTGTGTGTGTGTGTGTGTGTGTGTGTGTGTGTGTGTGTGTGTGTGTGTGTGTGTGTGTGTGTGTGTGTGTGTGTGTGTGTGTGTGTGTGGTCCAGTTAGGAGGCTCCTTCCTGCTTGGTGTTGGTGTGTGGGTACTGGTGGACCCTATGGGCTTCAGGGAGATCGTAGCAGCCAACCCTCTGCTCTTCACTGGGGTTTACATCATCCTGGCCATGGGAGCAATGCTCTTCCTCCTCGGCTTCCTGGGCTGCTGCGGAGCCATCCGGGAGAACAAGTGTCTACTGCTCTTTGTAAGTTCAGTGTGTTATAAAAGTGCTAGAAACATTACTGGGCTGCTACTCTTATCTAGTTATCTACTCTACTCTATGTCTGGTTAGTTATCTACTCTACATTATGTCTGGTTAGTTATCTACTCTATGTCTGGTTAGTTATCTACTCTACTCTATGTCTGGTTAGTTATCTACTCTATGTCTGGTTAGTTATATTCTCTATGTCTGGTTAGTTATCTACTCTATGTCTGGTTAGTTATCTACTCTATGTCTGGTTAGTTATCTACTCTATGTCTGGTTAGTTATCTACTCTATGTCTGGTTAGTTATCTACTCTACATTATGTCTGGTTAGTTATCTACTCTATGTCTGGTTAGTTATCTACTCTACATTATGTCTGGTTAGTTATCTACTCTACATTATGTCTGGTTAGTTATCTACTCTACATTATGTCTGGTTAGTTATCTACTCTATGTCTGGTTAGTTATCTACTCTACTCTATGTCTGGTTAGTTATCTACTCTATGTCTGGTTAGTTATCTACTCTACATTATGTCTGGTTAGTTATCTACTCTATGTCTGGTTAGTTATCTACTCTACATTATGTCTGGTTAATTATCTACTCTACATTATGTCTGGTTAGTTATCTACTCTATGTCTGGTTAGTTATCTACTCTATGTCTGGTTAGTTATCTACTCTACATTATGTCTGGTTAGTTATCTACTCTACATTATGTCTGGTTAGTTATCTACTCTACATTATGTATGGTTAGTTATCTACTCTATGTCTGGTTAGTTATCTACTCTATGTCTGGTTAGTTATCTACTCTATGTCTGGTTAGTTATCTACTCTATGTCTGGTTAGTTATCTACTCTATGTCTGGTTAGTTATCTACTCTATGTCTAGTTAGTTATCTACTCTACTCTATGTCTGGTTAGTTATCTACTCTACTCTATGTCTGGTTAGTTATCTACTCCACATTATGTCTGGTTAGTTATCTACTCCACATTATGTCTGGTTAGTTATCTACTCTATGTCTGGTTAGTTATCTACTCTACATTATGTCTGGTTAGTTATCTACTCTATGTCTGGTTAGTTATCTACTCTACATTATGTCTGGTTAGTTATCTACTCTATGTCTGGTTAGCTATCTACTCTATGTCTGGTTAGTTATCTACTCTACTCTATGTCTGGTTAGTTATCTACTCTACATTATGTCTGGTTAGTTATTTGTAAGTCGCTCTGGATAAGAGCGTCTGCTAAATGACTTAAATGTAAATGTAAATGTACTCTATGTCTGGTTAGTTATATAATCTATGTCTGGTTAGTTATCTACTCTACTCTATGTCTGGTTAGTTATCTACTCTATGTCTGGTTAGTTATCTACTCTATGTCTAGTTAGTTATCTACTCTACTCTATGTCTGGTTAGTTATCTACTCTACTCTATGTCTGGTTAGTTATCTACTCCACATTATGTCTGGTTAGTTATCTACTCCACATTATGTCTGGTTAGTTATCTACTCTATGTCTGGTTAGTTATCTACTCTACATTATGTCTGGTTAGTTATCTACTCTATGTCTGGTTAGTTATCTACTCTACATTATGTCTGGTTAGTTATCTACTCTATGTCTGGTTAGCTATCTACTCTATGTCTGGTTAGTTATCTACTCTACTCTATGTCTGGTTAGTTATCTACTCTACATTATGTCTGGTTAGTTATTTGTAAGTCGCTCTGGATAAGAGCGTCTGCTAAATGACTTAAATGTAAATGTAAATGTACTCTATGTCTGGTTAGTTATATAATCTATGTCTGGTTAGTTATCTACTCTACTCTATGTCTGGTTAGTTATCTACTCTATGTCTGGTTAGTTATCTACTCTACATTATGTCTGGTTAGTTATCTACTCTACATTATGTCTGGTTAGTTATCTACTCTACATTATGTCTGGATAGTTATCTACTCTACATTATGTCTGGTTAGTTATCTACTCTACATTATGTCTGGTTAGTTATCTACTCTATGTCTGGTTAGTTATCTACTCTACATTATGTCTGGTTAGTTATCTACTCTACATTATGTCTGGTTAGTTATCTACTCTATGTCTGGTTAGTTATCTACTCTATGTCTGGTTAGTTATCTACTCTATGTCTGGTTAGTTATCTACTCTATGTCTGGTTAGTTATCTACTCTACTCTATGTCTGGTTAGTTATCTACTCTACTCTATGTCTGGTTAGTTATCTACTCTACATTATGTCTGGTTAGTTATCTACTCTATGTCTGGTTAGTTATCTACTCTACATTATGTCTGGTTAGTTATCTACTCTATGTCTGGTTAGTTATCTACTCTACATTATGTTTGGTTAGTTATCTACTCTATGTCTGGTTAGTTATCTACTCTACTCTATGTCTGGTTAGTTATCTACTCTACTCTATGTCTGGTTAGTTATCTACTCTATGTCTGGTTAGTTATCTACTCTATGTCTGGTTAGTTATCTACTCTGTCTGATTAGTTATCTACTCTATGTCTGGTTAGTTATCTACTATACATTATGTTTGGTTAGTTATCTACTCTACATTATGTCTGGTTAGTTATCTACTCTATGTCTGGTTAGTTATCTACTCTATGTCTAGTTAGTTATCTACTCTACATTATGTCTGGTTAGTTATCTACTCTATGTCTGGTTAGTTATCTACTCTATGTCTGGTTAGTTATCTACTCTACATTATGTCTGGTTAGTTATCTACTCTACATTATGTCTGGATAGTTATCTACTCTATGTCTGGTTAGTTATCTACTCTACATTATGTCTGGTTAGTTATCTACTCTATGTCTGGTTAGTTATCTACTCTACTCTATGTCTGGTTAGTTATCTACTCTACATTATGTCTGGTTAGTTATCTACTCTACATTATGTCTGGTTAGTTATCTACTCTACATTATGTCTGGATAGTTATCTACTCTACATTATGTCTGGTTAGTTATCTACTCTATGTCTGGTTAGTTATCTACTCTACATTATGTCTGGTTAGTTATCTACTCTACATTATGTCTGGTTAGTTATCTACTATACATTATGTCTGGATAGTTATCTACTCTACATTATGTCTGGTTAGTTATCTACTCTACATTATGTCTGGTTAGTTATCTACTCTATGTCTGGTTAGTTATCTACTCTATGTCTGGTTAGTTATCTACTCTACATTATGTCTGGTTAGTTATCTACTCTATGTCTGGTTAGTTATCTACTCTACATTATGTCTGGTTAGTTATCTACTCTACATTATGTCTGGTTAGTTATCTACTCTACATTATGTCTGGTTAGTTATCTACTCTATGTCTGGATAGTTATCTACTCTATGTCTGGTTAGTTATCTACTCTATGTCTGGTTAGTTATCTACTCTATGTCTGGTTAGTTATCTACTCTACTCTATGTCTGGTTAGTTATCTACTCTATGTCTGGTTAGTTATCTACTCTATGTCTGGTTAGTTATCTACTCTACATTATGTCTGGTTAGTTATCTACTCTATGTCTGGTTAGTTATCTACTCTATGTCTGGTTAGTTATCTACTCTATGTCTGGTTAGTTATCTACTCTATCTATGTCTGGTTATTATCTACTCTATGTCTGGTTAGTTATCTACTCTACTCTATGTCTGGTTAGTTATCTACTCTATGTCTGGTTAGTTATCTACTCTATGTCTGGTTAGTTATCTACTCTACATTATGTCTGGTTAATTATCTACTCTATGTCTGGTTAGTTATCTACTCTACATTATGTCTGGTTAGTTATCTACTCTACATTATGTCTGGTTAGTTATCTACTCTACATTATGTCTGGTTAGTTATCTACTCTACATTCTGTCTGGTTATTTATCTACTCTATGTCTGGTTAGTTATCTACTCTATGTCTGGTTAGTTATCTACTCTACATTATGTCTGGTTAGTTATCTACTCTACATTATGTCTGGTTAGTTATCTACTCTATGTCTGGTTAGTTATCTACTCTATGTCTGGTTAGTTATCTACTCTATGTTTGGTTAGTTATCTACTCTACATTCTGTCTGGTTAGTTATCTACTCTATGTCTGGTTAGTTATCTACTCTATGTCTGGTTAGTTATCTACTCTATGTCTGGTTAGTTATCTACTCTATATTATGTCTGGTTAGTTATCTACTCTACATTATGTCTGGTTAGTTATCTACTCTATGTTTGGTTAGTTATCTACTCTACATTATGTCTGGTTAGTTATCTACTCTACATTATGTCTGGTTAGTTATCTACTCTACATTCTGTCTGGTTAGTTATCTACTCTACATTATGTCTGGTTAGTTATCTACTCTGTGTCTGGTTAGTTATCTACTCTATGTCTGGTTAATTATCTACTCTATGTTTGGTTAGTTATCTACTCTACATTATGTCTGGTTAGTTATCTACTCTACATTATGTCTGGTTAGTTATCTACTCTACATTCTGTCTGGTTAGTTATCTACTCTACATTATGTCTGGTTAGTTATCTACTCTGTGTCTGGTTAGTTATCTACTCTATGTCTGGTTAGTTATCTACTCTATGTTTGGTTAGTTATCTACTCTATGTTTGGTTAGTTATCTACTCTACATTATGTCTGGTTAGTTATCTACTCTACATTATGTCTGGTTAGTTATCTACTCTACATTATGTCTGGTTAGTTATCTACTCTACATTATGTCTGGTTAGTTATCTACTCTGTGTCTGGTTAGTTATCTACTCTATGTCTGGTTAGTTATCTACTCTATGTTTGGTTAGTTATCTACTCTACATTATGTCTGGTTAGTTATCTACTCTACTCTATGTCTGGTTAGTTATCTACTCTATGTCTGGTTAGTTATCTACTCTACTCTATGTCTGGTTAGTTATCTACTCTATGTCTGGTTAGTTATCTACTCTACTCTATGTCTGGTTAGTTATCTACTCTATGTCTGGTTAGTTATCTACTCTATGTCTGGTTAGTTATCTACTCTATGTCTGGTTAGTTATCTACTCTATGTTTGGTTAGTTATCTACTCTACTCTACATTATGTCTGGTTAGTTATCTACTCTACATTCTGTCTGGTTAGTTATCTACTCTGTCTGGTTAGTTATCTACTCTACATTATGTCTGGTTAGTTATCTACTCTATGTTTGGTTAGTTATCTACTCTACATTATGTTCGGTTAGTTATCTACTCTATGTTTGGTTAGTTATCTACTCTACATTATGTCTGGTTAGTTATCTACTCTACATTATGTCTGGTTAGTTACCTACTCTACATTATGTCTGGTTAGTTATCTACTCTACATTATGTCTGGTTAGTTACCTACTCTACATTATGTTTGGATAGTTATCTACTCTACATTATGTCTGGTTAGTTATCTACTCTACATTATGTCTGGTTAGTTACCTACTCTACATTATGTTTGGTTTAGCGCTCTTGGCTTGTCAGCATGTAGAATTACAGAAAGTAGTGCTGGTAATTGGATATCGCTGATAAACTGCGTGAAAACCAATCAGGTGACAACTAAGCTGTGTGAAAACCAATCAGGTGACAACTAAGCTGTGTGAAAACCAATCAGGTGACAACTAAGCTGTGTGAAAACCAATCAGGTGACAACTAAGCTGTGTGAAAACCAATCAGGTGACAACTAAGCTGTGTTAAAACCAATCAGGTGACAACTAAGCTGTGTGAAAACCAATCAGGTGACAACTATTTCCCTCCTGAACCTTCACCCCGTCTACACTAATCATTATGGTTGGCTATAAGATGTCTCAGCTGGTACCTTGATGCTGTAAAAAGCTGGGGTTATTCAGGTAGTACAACGATATGAGAAATAGTGCCACCTAGTGGACTAAATTATGGTGTGTTAATTATTGGTCACTGAAACGGAAGAGGAGATCTTTGACTTATTTTTATTATTATTTTTTATTTTACCTTTATTTAACTTGGCAAGTCAGTTAAGAACACATTCTTATTTTACAATGATGGCCTACCGGGGAACAGTGGGTTAACTGCCTCGTTCAGGGAGCAGGACGACAGATTTGTACCTTGTCAGCTTGGGGATTCGATCTCTCTGTCTGTATATTGAGTTTTATTTATGAGGTCCCAGAGTTAGCAGCCATTTTTACCTAAAGTGTTTAGTGAATGGAGTCACTATTCTGATTGTCCCTCTTCTCTCTCCCTCTCCTCAGTTCTTCCTGCTCATCCTGGTCATCTTCCTGGCAGAGTTAGCAGCAGCCATCTTGGCCTTCGTATTCCGGGAGCATGTGAGTGTTTCTCGGTTTCTCTCTCTGATTGGAATCCGATAACCTCATCAGGATGTTACGCCCATATTAGGACAGGGTGGACTTACACTATCAGGCATCAGTCCCAGATATGACGACCGTGAGGGATGCCTTTTACAGGGGTTGCTACGGTAATGGGGTTGTCAAAACAAGCCTGTCGTGGAGACTTTTTAACTGAAAGTGCTTGGAGGAATCAGCTACAACAGGGAAACAGTACCGTGGCGTTGCTACGGTAATGGGGTTGTCCAAGCAAACGAACTCACCGTAAAGCACCTGGTAACGATTCTCAATTAGAATTCTTGCCAAAGGGTTATCGAGACCGTTAGAGGTTGCCGTGTTTTTTTTTTAAGGACGTCGTAAACTGTTCGTTAGAATCCTAAAGACACTATTCTCTTTATTGTGCAGCTCACCAGAGAGAAGTTTACCAGAGATCTGAGGAGACACTACCAGGGACACAACAACACGGACGTCTTCACCTCCACGTGGAACGCCCTCATGACCACCGTAAGAGTCCGTCAGGGTCCAGTCAGGGTCCGGTCAGGGTCCGGTCAGGGTCCAGTCAGGGTCCGGTCAGGGTCAGGTCAGGGTCAGGTCAGGGTCCGGTCAGGGTCCGGTCAGGGTCCGGGTCCGGTCAGGGTCAGGTCAGGGTCCGGTCAGGGTCCGGTCAGGGTCCGGTCAGGGTCAGGGTCCGGTCAGGGTCCGGTCAGGGTCCGGTCAGGGTCAGGGTCCGGTCAGGGTCCGGTCAGGGTCAGGGTCCG
>NW_025745829.1:237500-292500 GCF_021184085.1 Oncorhynchus gorbuscha
CCACCTGTAGATTATACATCAGATGTTCGGAGAATAGAGACTAAAGATATCCACCTGTAGATTATACATCAGATGTTTGGAGAATAGAAACTAAAGAAATCTACCTGTAGATTATAAATCAGATGTTAGAATAGAGACTGTAGATTATAAATCAGATGTTAGGAGAATAGAGACTAAAGATAACCACCTGTAGATTATAATTCAGATGTTAGGAGAATAGAGACTAAAGATAACCACCTGTAGATTATAAATCAGATGTTAGGAGAATAGAGACTAAAGATATCCACCTGTAGATTATAAATCAGATGTTAGGAGAACAGAGACTGTAGATTATAAATCAGATGTTAGGAGAATAGAGACTAAAGATATCCACCTGTAGATTATAATTCAGATGTTAGGAGAACAGAGACTGTAGATTATAAATCAGATGTTAGGAGAATAGAGACTAAAGATATCCACCTGTAGATTATAAATCAGATGTTAGGAGAATAGAGACTAAAGATATCCACCTGTAGATTATAATTCAGATGTTAGGAGAACAGAGACTGTAGATTATAAATCAGATGTTAGGAGAATAGAGACTAAAGACATACAACATACAACAGTACATAAAATACAGTCCGATGGCACAACAAACAAACAAGACACAGACAAATGATTAAAAACATAGAAAGTGCTTATACTCCTCTGCGTGGTGACTGATGCTGCAGTCTACCTTCACTACAACCCAGATAGAGAGTATAAATCAAATGTTTGGAGAATAGAGACTGTAGATTATAAATCAGATGTTAGAATAGAGACTGTCGATTATAAATCAGATGTTAGGAGAATAGAGACTAAAGATAACCACCTGTAGATTATAATTCAGATGTTAGAATAGAGACTAAAGATATCCACCTGTAGATTATAAATCAGTTGTTAGAGAATAGAGACTGTCGATTATAAATCAGATGTTAGGACAATAGAGACTAAAGATAACCACCTGTAGATTATAATTCAGATGTTAGAATAGAGACTAAAGATATCCACCTGTAGATTATAAATCAGTTGTTAGGAGAATAGGGACTGTAGATTATAATTCAGATGTTAGGAGAATAGGGACTGTAGATTATAAATCAGTTGTTAGAGAATAGGAACTGTAGATTATAAATCAGTTGTTAGGAGAATAGGGACTGTAGATTATAAATCAGATGTTAGAATAGAGACTGTAGATTATAAATCAGATGTTAGGAGAATAGAGACTAAAGATATCCACCTGTAGATTATAATTCAGATGTTAGGAGAATAGAGACTGTGGATTATAAATCAGATGTTAGGAGAATAGAGACTAAAGATATCCACCTGTAGATTATAAATCAGATGTTAGAATAGAGCCTGTAGATTATAATTCAGATGTTAGAATAGAGCCTGTAGATTATGATTCAGATGTTAGAATAGAGCCTGTAGATTATAAATCAGATGTTAGAATAGAGCCTGTAGATTATAATTCAGATGTTAGAATAGAGCCTGTAGATTATGATTCAGATGTTAGAATAGAGCCTGTAGATTATAATTCAGATGTTAGAATAGAGCCTGTAGATTATAAATCAGATGTTAGAATAGAGCCTGTAGATTATAAATCAGATGTTAGAATAGAGCCTGTAGATTATAATTCAGATGTTAGAATAGAGCCTGTAGATTATAAATCAGATGTTAGAATAGAGCCTGTAGATTATAAATCAGATGTTAGAATAGAGCCTGTAGATTATAATTCAGATGTTAGAATAGAGCCTGTAGATTATAATTCAGATGTTAGAATAGAGCCTGTAGATTATAAATCAGATGTTAGAATAGTGCCTGTAGATTATAATTCAGATGTTAGAATAGAGCCTGTAGATTATAATTCAGATGTTAGAATAGAGCCTGTAGATTATAATTCAGATGTTAGAATAGAGCCTGTAGATTATAAATCAGATGTTAGAATAGAGCCTGTAGATTATAATTCAGATGTTAGAATAGAGCCTGTAGATTATAAATCAGATGTTAGAATAGAGCCTGTAGATTATAAATCAGATGTTAGAATAGAGCCTGTAGATTATAATTCAGATGTTAGAATAGAGCCTGTAGATTATAATTCAGATGTTAGAATAGAGCCTGTAGATTATAAATCAGATGTTAGAATAGAGCCTGTAGATTATAATTCAGATGTACAGTATTTGTATTTTTATGTTTCAGGTTTGATGATAGGAGAACAGTGACTTGTACTTCACAGCTGGACCTCTGCGGTGCTGTTCAGGCCAGGACATTGTAGACCAGGGCTGGGGGGGGCAATTCTATTTCAAATCAGGAGGTAAAGCCAAATGCACATTCCAATGTTCCACATTGAAAAGGAGAATTGGAATTTCAGTTGTACTTCCTGAATCGACTGATTTGGAATGGAATTGAGCCCAACCCTGCTATAGACACACAGCGTGAAGTTTGTGTTATCATGACATCTCCCTGTCACACTGATGACCCTAGCCTGAGTACCAGTCTGTTTGTGCTATCATGACAACTCCCTGTCACACTGATGACTCTAGCCTGAGTGCCAGTCTGTTTGTGTTATCATGCCAACTCCCTATCACACTGACCCTAGCCTGAGTACCAGTCTGTTTGTGCTATCATGACAACTCCCTGTCACACTGATGACCCTAGCCTGAGTACCAGTCTGTTTGTGTTATCATGCCAACTCCCTGTCACACTGACCCTAGCCTGAGTACCAGTCTGTTTGTGTTATCATGACAACTCCCTGTCACACTGATGACCCTAGCCTGAGTACCAGTCTGTTTGTGTTATCATGCCAACTCCCTGTCACACTGACCCTAGCCTGAGTACCAGTCTGTTTGTGCTATCATGCCAACTCCCTGTCACACTGATGACCCTAGCCTGAGTACCAGTCTGTTTGTGTTATCATGCCAACTCCCTATCACACTGACCCTAGCCTGAGTACCAGTCTGTTTGTGCTATCATGCCAACTCCCTGTCACACTGATGACCCTAGCCTGAGTACCAGTCTGTTTGTGTTATCATGACAACTCCCTGTCACACTGACCCTAGCCTGAGTACCAGTCTGTTTGTGTTATCATGCCAACTCCCTGTCACACTGATGACCCTAGCCTGAGTACCAGTCTGTTTGTGCTATCATGCCAACTCCCTGTCACACTGATGACCCTAGCCTGAGTACCAGTCTGTTTGTACTATCATGCCAACTCCCTATTACACTGACCCTAGCCTGAGTACCAGTCTGTTTGTGCTATCATGCCAACTCCCTGTCACACTGAAAACAGATCTGGGGTCAGGCTATAGTAGGAGACAACAGATCTGGAGTCAGGCTATAGAAGGAGACAACAGATCTACCACTATATAGGGAATAGGGCTCTGGTCTATAGTAGTACCACTATATAGGGATCTGGTCTATAGTAGTACCACTATATAGGGAGTAGGGCTCTGGTCTATAGTAGTACCACTATATAGGGAATAGGGCTCTGGTCTATAGTAGTACCACTATATAGGGAATAGGGCTCTGGTCTATAGTAGTACCACTATATAGGGAATAGGGCTCTGGTCTATAGTAGTGTACTATATAGGGAATAGGGCTCTGGTCTATAGTAGTACCACTATATAGGGAATAGGGCTCTGGTCTATAGTAGTACCACTATATAGGGAATAGGTCTCTGGTCTATAGTAGTACCACTATATAGGGAATAGGGCTCTGGTCTATAGTAGTACCACTATATAGGGAATAGGGCTCTGGTCTATAGTAGTACCACTATATAGGGAATAGGGCTCTGGTCTATAGTAGTACCACTATATAGGGAATAGGGCTCTGGTCTATAGTAGTACCACTATATAGGGAATAGGGCTCTGGTCTATAGTAGTGTACCACTATATAGGGAATAGGGCTCTGGTCTATAGTAGTACCACTATATAGGGAATAGGGCTCTGGTCTATAGTAGTACCACTATATAGGGAATAGGGCTCTGGTCTATAGTAGTACCACTATATAGGGAATAGGGCTCTGGTCTATAGTAGTACCACTATATAGGGAATAGGGCTCTGGTCTATAGTAGTACCACTATATAGGGAATAGGGCTCTGGTCTATAGTAGTACTATATAGGGAATAGGGCTCTGGTCTATAGTAGTACCACTATATAGGGAATAGGGCTCTGGTCTATAGTAGTACCACTATATAGGGAGAAGTGTGTAGTAATTATAGTGCATCCCAGAAACCTCAACAGAGCAATGCTCTTTAGTAGTGTGTGTGTGTGTGTGTGTGTGTGTGTGTGTCCCAGTGAGCAATGCTCTTTAGTGTGTGTGTGTGTGTGTGTGTGTGTGTGTGTGTGTGTGTGTGTGTGTGTGTGTGTGTGTGTGTGTGTGTGTGTGTGTGTGTGTGTGTGTGTGTGTGTGTGTGTGTGTGTGTGTGATCTTGATATAACCTTGTCATTATTTAGTAATATGTTCGTTCCTACACTGGTCATTGATTGGTGCGTTTTGCCTGATGTGGATTCCTGTTAACTACTGTGTTGTGTGTTAGTTAGACTTACAACCTGAAGTACCTGTACATGTCCCTGATATTAAAATGGATCCTGTGAAGTGACAGAGGGGTCATAATGTATCATGTCACATATTCCTTTTGTAGTAAATGTATGTTTTTCTACTATTGTTTAATTCCTTTGTTGATATGTTTTGTAGGTGGTGGGCAGTTTCACACTCCTCTTTTTCTTTTTCTTTTTACAGATGAACTACGATCACATAGTATACAGGGGGGCACACGCCAACACTCAGACATCATTTACAGATAGCCAGGGGCACACGCCAACACTCAGACATCATTTACAGATAGCCAGGGGCACACGCCAACACTCAGACATCATTTACAGATAGCCAGGGGCACACTCCAACACCCAGACATCATTTACAGATAGCCAGGGGCACACGCCAACACTCAGACATCATTTACAGATAGCCAGGGGCAGAGATGACCAGGGATGTTCTCTGTTAGGGGCACGCCAACACTCAGACATCATTTACAGATAGCCAGGGGCACACGCCAACACTCAGACATCATTTACAGATAGCCAGGGGCACACCAGGGATGTTCTCTGTTTAGTGAGTCCTCCAACACTC
Source organism: Oncorhynchus gorbuscha (assembly GCF_021184085.1). Classification (NCBI taxonomy): domain Eukaryota; kingdom Metazoa; phylum Chordata; class Actinopteri; order Salmoniformes; family Salmonidae; genus Oncorhynchus; species Oncorhynchus gorbuscha. The sequence continues at coordinate 242,646 of NW_025745829.1, forward strand.
AGACATCATTTACAGATAGCCAGGGGCACACTCCAACACTCAGACATCATTTACAGATAGCCTCCAGGGGCACACTCCAACACTCAGACATAATTTACAGATAGCCAGGGGACACACACCAACACTCAGACATCATTTACAGATAGCCAGGGGCACACGCCAACACTCAGACATCATTTACAGACAAAGCTTTTGTTTATAGTGAGTCCTCCAGATCAGAGGCAGTAGTGATGACCAGGGATGTTCTCTGTTTAGTGAGTCCTCCAGATCAGAGGCAGTAGGGATGACCAGGGATGTTCTCTGTTTAGTGAGTCCACCAGATCAGAGGCAGTAGGGATGACCAGGGATGTTCTCTGTTTAGTGAGTCCTCCAGATCAGAGACAGTAGGGATGACCAGGGATGTTCTGTTTAGTGAGTCCTCCAGATCAGAGGCAGTAGGAATGACCAGGGATGTTCTCTGTTTAGTGAGTCCTCCAGATCAGATGCAGTAGGGATGACCAGGGATATTCTCTGTTTAGTGAGTCCTCCAGATCAGAGACAGTAGGGATGACCAGGGATGTTCTCTGTTTAGTGAGTCCTCCAGATCAGAGACAGTAGGGATGACCAGGGATATTCTCTGTTTAGTGAGTCCTCCAGATCAGATGCAGTAGGAATGACCAGGGATGTTCTCTGTTTAGTGAGTCCTCCAGATCAGAGGCAGTAGGGATGACCAGGGATGTTCTCTGTTTAGTGAGTCCTCCAGATCAGATGCAGTAGGGATGACCAGGGATGTTCTCTGTTTAGTGAGTCCTCCAGATCAGATGCAGTAGGGATGACCAGAGATGTTGTCTTGAGAAGTTTGTGAATTGGACCATTTATTCTTCTTGCTAAGCATTCGAAATGCAACGAGTACTTTTGGGTGTCAGATGAAAATTAATGAAGTAAAAAGTACATCATTTTCTTGAATGTAGTGAAGTAAAAGTTGTCAAAAATACAAATATTAAAGTAAAGTACAGATGAAAACTAGTTAAGTAGTACTTTAAAGTATTTTTTACTTACGTAATTTACACCACTTCTATTAAGCCTGCCTAAGTGTGCTGTAGAGATCTTTGTTGCAGGTGCCTGGTAACAGTTGAATAAGATGAGAACAAAGAAGAAACCCCCACACTGCTCTAGTTAGGATCACTGCTCTAGATAGGATCACTGCTCTTTATTAGGAAGAAACCCTCACACTGGTCTAGATAGGATCACTGCTCTAGTTAGGATCACTGCTCTAGTTAGGATCACTGCTCTAGATAGGATCACTGCTCTTTATTAAGAAGAAACCCACACACTGCTCTAGATAGGATCACTGCTCTAGATAGGATCACTGCTCTTTATTAAGAAGAAACCCTCACACTGCTCTAGATAGGATCACTGCTCTTTATTAAGAAGAAACCCCCACACTGCTCTAGATAGGATCACTGCTCTTTACTAAGAAACCCTCACACTGCTCTAGATAGGATCACTGCTCTTTTTTAAGAAGAAACCCACACACTGCTCTAGATAGGATCACTGCTCTTTATTAAGAAGAAACCCCCACACTGCTCTAGATAGGATCACTGCTCTTTACTAAGAAGAAACCCTCACACTGCTCTAGATAGGATCACTGCTCTAGATAGGATCACTGCTCTTTTTTAAGAAGAAACCCCAACACTGCTCCAGATAGGATCACTGCTCTTTTTTAAGAAGAAACCCACACACTGCTCTTTTTTTAAAGAAGAAACCCCAACACTGCTCTAGATAGGATCACTGCTCTTTTTCAGAAGAAACCCCAACACTGCTCTAGATAGGATCACTGCTCTAGACAGGATCACTGCTCTTTATTAAGAAGAAGCCCACACACTGCTCAAGATAGGATCACTGCTCTAGATAGGATCACTGCTCTTTATTAAGAAGAAACCCTCGCACTGCTTTAGATAGGATCACTGCTCTTTATTAAGAAGAAACCCACAAACTGCTCTAGATAGGATCACTGCTCTTTTTTAAGAAGAAACCCCAACACTGCTCTAGATAGGATCACTGCTCTTTATTAAGAAGAAACCCACACACTGCTCTAGATAGATCACTGCTCTAGATAGGATCACTGATCTAGATAGGATCACTGCTCTTTATTAAGAAGAAACCCACACACTGCTCTAGATAGGATCACTGCTCTTTACTAAGAAACCCTCACACTGCTCTAGATAGGATCACTGCTCTAGATAGGATCACTGCTCTTTTTTAAGAAGAAACCCACACACTGCTCTAGATAGGATCACTGCTCTTTATTAAGAAGAAACCCACACACTGCTCTAGATAGGATCACTGCTCTTTATTAAGAAGAAACCCTCACACTGCTCTAGATAGGATCACTGCTCTTTTTTAAGAAGAAACCCCAACACTGCTCTAGATAGGATCACTGCTCGTTATTAAGAAGATAGGATCACTGCTCTTTATTAGGAAGAAACCCACACAGTGCTCTAGATAGGATCACTGCTCTTTATTAAGAAGAAACACACACACTGCTCTAGATAGGATCACTGCTCTAGATAGGATCACTGCTCTTTATTAAGAAGAAACCCACACACTGCTCTAGATAGGATCACTGCTCTTTATTAGGAAGACACCAACACACGGCTCTAGATAGGATCACTGCTCGTTATTAAGAAGAAACCCACCCACTGCTCTAGATAGGATCACTGCTCTTTATTAGGAAGAAACCCACGGTCCGTGGGGCAACGCACAATTGGCCTAGCGTAGTCCGGGTTAGGGAGGGCTTAGCCGGTAGGGATATCCTTGTCTCATCGCGCACCAGCGACTCCTGTGGTGGGCCTGGCGCAGTGCACGCTAACCAAGGTCGCCAGGTGCACGGTGTTTCCTCCGACACATTGGCTTCCGGGTTGGATGAGCGCTGTGTTAAGCAGCAGTGCGGCTTGGTTGGGTTGTGTTTCGGAGGACGCATGACCTTCGACCTTCGTCTCTCCCGAGCCCGTACGGGAGTTGTAGTGATGAGACAAGATAGTAATTACTAACTACAATTGGATACCAAGAAATTCGGGAGAAAAGGGGATAAAATAAATGTTAAAAATTAAATAACGAGAATAAAGACATTACAAAATGCAGATGTTTATTTAAACTCCATTTTAGTTGCACTTCCCTCCAGCCCCACGACCCACAAGGGTAAAACCTTGCTATGGATGCAAGGACTGACCATCCATGATATCAAAAAAATATGTTTTGCCTGTACAGTATGTGTTTACATTTACTTTGTTTACAAACATTGGAGTAAAACAATATTCTATTTGGGGTTCTAATGAGGTACGACAGTTTAACTAAGCTCATGAGGCATTTATATGTTATATTCTTCAAGGATCAATGGATGTATCAACTGCTGCTCGTCCCTGTAATACGGGCTTGTTTCCTTGGCAGTGGGGTCTGTTTGTATGAGTTAATAAAACACGTGGTTCTAGCTCTGTCCTGGTGGCGCAGCGGACTGATTCCTTGGATAGCAACAGAATATCGTAGGTTCGAATCTCACTGACACCGTGCCACAATAGAAAAGACGTGTTTGCATGATTGATGCCTAAGGAAGTTAATTTTTCCATGTGTCCTATCTATGCTGGGAGTTCAGAACAGTTAACCATATTGAAAGTTTTAAGGCAGTTATTTAAAAAAAACTCAAAATAACCTTTAATCTAAGTTCTCTGAACGGTAATAAAACCTCCCAGGAAAACTTTCGGGAAACATAGTAAAATGTTCTCCCTGCAACCACAGTAAACATTCTCAGAACCTCCCTGGAACCAGAGTAAAATGTTCTCAGAACCTCCCTGGAACCACAGTAAACATTCTCAGAACCTCCCTGGAACCAGAGTAAAATGTTCTCAGAACCTCCCTGGAACCAGAGTAAAATGTTCTCAGAACCTCCCTGGAACCAGAGTAAAACGTTCTCAGAACCTCCCTGGAACCAGAGTAAAACGTTCTCAGAACCTCCCTGGAACCAGAGTAAAACGTTCTCAGAACCTCCCTGGAACCAGAGTAAAACGTTATCAGAACCTCCCTGCAACCTGAGTAAAACGTTCTCAGAACCTCCCTGCAACCAGAACAGGCTCCATTTTCACTTCAGTTTTACCAGTCAGGAAACGTATGGCTTCGTTCCCAGAACCAATGGGAAAAGAAAAACTTACGTTACACAACTTCCAATGAACCAAATGTGCTAGCTGGGTGGTGTGATGGTTGGAAGTGATGGCGAGGGAGGGCCTTGTATGTGTTTCTGTGGATAGAATAAAAGCGGACTGTAAGTTTAACGCCCCTAGTGGTGCAGGAAACGTGGCAGTAGAAGTGGTGCAGGAAACCAAGTGATGCAGGAAACAGTGGTAGAAGTGGTGCAGGAAACGGAGTGGTAGAAGTGGTGCAGGAAACGGAGTGGTAGAAGTGGTGCAGGAAACGGAGTGGTAGAAGTGGTGCAGGAAACCAAGTGGTAGAAGTGGTGCAGGAAACCAAGTGGTAGAAGTGGTGCAGGAAACCAAGTGGTGCAGGAAACGGAGTGGTAGAAGTGGTGCAGGAAACGGAGTGGTAGAAGTGGTGCAGGAAACCAAGTGGTAGAAGTGGTGCAGGAAACGGAGTGGTAGAAGTGGTGCAGGAAACGGAGTGGTAGAAGTGGTGCAGGAAACGGAGTGGTAGAAGTGGTGCAGGAAACGGAGTGGTAGAAGTGGTGCAGGAAACGGAGTGGTAGAAGTGGTGCAGGAAACAGTGGTAGAAGTGGTGCAGGAAACGGAGTGGTAGAAGTGGTGCAGGAAACGGAGTGGTAGAAGTGGTGCAGGAAACGGAGTGGTAGAAGTGGTGCAGGAAATGGAGTGGTAGAAGTGGTGCAGGAAACGGAGTGGTAGAAGTAGTGCAGGAAACGGAGTGGTAGAAGTGGTGCAGGAAACGGAGTGGTAGAAGTGGTGCAGGAAACGGAGTGGTAGAAGTGGTGCAGGAAACGGAGTGGTAGAAGTGGTGCAGGAAACCAAGTGGTAGAAGTGGTGCAGGAAACCAAGTGGTAGAAGTGGTGCAGGAAACCAAGTGGTAGAAGTGGTGCAGGAAACCAAGTGGTGCAGGAAACCAAGTGGTAGAAGTGGTGCAGGAAACCAAGTGGTGCAGGAAACCAAGTGGTGCAGGAAACCAAGTGGTAGAAGTGGTGCAGGAAACGGAGTGGTAGAAGTGGTGCAGGAAACAGTGGTAGAAGTGGTGCAGGAAACCAAGTGGTGCAGGAAACGGAGTGGTAGAAGTGGTGCAGGAAACGGAGTGGTAGAAGTGGTGCAGGAAACGCGTCGGTTGAGGTGATTTTTCCACCCCTGCTACCTCAAACCCTGCGTCCGTGCTGAGGATGAGAAGGTGAAACGGGTCCGGACCAGACACATGTCCCACGCTGCTGTACATCTTTAAAATAAAATCACTGCTTTGATTGAATCCTTCACTGGAGCAGAGAGGACAGATACGTGTTTGTCCGTTTACATGTCGGATCCAAACCGGTGATCTACAAAACCGGAACCCGAAGACGGTGGGCTTCGGCTGAAGTCTATTGGTTGGTACCCCCATGCCTGAGATGGTGTGGGCTGGACAGTGAAGGACGTAACCTCACCTCTGGGGCGGCAGGGTAGCCTGGTGGTTAGAGCATTGGGCTACCAGCCGAAATGTTGCAAGTTCAAATCCCTGAGCTGACAAGGTACAAATCTGTCGTTCTGCCCCTGAACAGGCAGTTAACCCACTGTTCCTAGGCCGTCATTGAAAATAAGAATTTGTTCTTAACTGACTTGCCTAGTTAAATAAAGGGAAATAAAAATACAAGTCTGGACACAGGCCTACCTTTAAACTACACAATTGTTGAGGGCCTTTACACACTGTGATGGGGGATGTTGTTGTACAGAGGAGAGAGATCAACAGGTTCGTCTGCAGAATCCGTCTCTGGTAGAACAATCACATGACGGAGATCAGTACTCCAGGTAAGTTCATAGGATCTCCTCCTGACAGTGTTTACTTGTTTAAAGGTCCGTCGTCACTGAATCTAAACACTGTCAACTACAAAAACATCTATTTTACAAACATAAGTTATAAACCCTGTCCTAACTAATGAGGTCTGTGTAGATAACATGACTTATAAACCAGTCGTAAACCCTGTCCTAATGAGGTCTGTGTAGATAACATGACTTAAAAACCAGTCGTAAACCTTGTCCTAATGAGGTCTGTGTAGATAACATAACTTATAAACCAGTCGTAAACCCTGTCCTAATGAGGTCTGTGTAGATAACATTACTTAAAAACCAGTCGTAAACCCTGTCCTAATGAGGTCTGTGTAGGTAACATGACTTATAAACCCTGTCCTAATGAGGTCTGTGTAGATAACATGACTTATAAACCCTGTCCTAATGAGGTCTGTGTAGATAACATGACTTATAAACCCTGTCCTAATGAGATCTGTGTAGGTAACATGACTTATAAACCCTGTCCTAATGAGGTCTGTGTAGATAACATGACTTATAAACCCTGTCCTAATGAGGTCTGTGTAGATAACATGACTTATAAACCCTGTCCTAATGAGATCTGTGTAGGTAACATGACTTATAAACCCTGTCCTAATGAGGTCTGTGTAGGTAACATGACTTATAAACCCTGTCCTAATGAGGTCTGTGTAGATAACATGACTTATAAACCCTGTCCTAATGAGGTCTGTGTAGATAACATGACTTATAAACCCTGTCCTAAAGAGGTCTGTGTAGGTAACATGACTTATAAACCCTGTCCTAATGAGGTCTGTGTAGGTAACATGACTTATAAACCCTGTCCTAATGAGGTCTGTGTAGGTAACATGACTTATAAACCCTGTCCTAATGAGGTCTGTGTAGATAACATGACTTATAAACCCTGTCCTAATGAGGTCTGTGTAGGTAACATGACTTATAAACCCTGTCCTAACTAATGAGGTCTGTGTAGGTAACATGACTTATAAACCCTGTCCTAATGAGGTCTGTGTAGATAACATGACTTATAAACCCTGTCCTAATGAGGTCTGTGTAGGTAACATGACTTATAAACCCTGTCCTAATGAGGTCTGTGTAGATAACATGACTTATAAACCCTGTCCTAATGAGGTCTGTGTAGGTAACATGACTTATAAACCCTGTCCTAACTAATGAGGTCTGTGTAGGTAACATGACTTATAAACCCTGTCCTAATGAGGTCTGTGTAGATAACATGACTTATAAACCCTGTCCTAATGAGGTCTGTGTAGGTAACATGACTTATAAACCCTGTCCTAATGAGGTCTGTGTAGATAACATGACTTATAAACCCTGTCCTAATGAGGTCTGTGTAGGTAACATGACTTATAAACCCTGTCCTAATGAGGTCTGTGTAGGTAACATGACTTATAAACCCTGTCCTAATGAGGTCTGTGTAGGTAACATGACTTATAAACCCTGTCCTAATGAGGTCTGTGTAGGTAACATGACTTATAAACCCTGTCCTAATGAGGTCTGTGTAGGTAACATGACTTATAAACCCTGTCCTAATGAGGTCTGTGTAGGTAACATGACTTATAAACCCTGTCCTAATGAGGTCTGTGTAGGTAACATGACTTATAAACCCTGTCCTAATGAGGTCTGTGTAGGTAACATGACTTATAAACCCTGTCCTAATGAGGTCTGTGTAGGTAACATGATGCATAAACCCTGTCCTAATGAGGTCTGTGTAGGTAACATGACTTATAAACCCTGTCCTAATGAGGTCTGTGTAGGTAACATGACTTATAAACCCTGTCCTAATGAGGTCTGTGTAGGTAACATGACTTATAAACCCTGTCCTAATGAGGTCTGTGTAGGTAACATGACTTATAAACCCTGTCCTAATGAGGTCTGTGTAGATAACATGACTTATAAACCCTGTCCTAATGAGGTCTGTGTAGGTAACATGACTTATAAACCCTGTCCTAATGAGGTCTGTGTAGGTAACATGACTTATAAACCCTGTCCTAATGAGGTCTGTGTAGGTAACATGACTTATAAACCCTGTCCTAATGAGGTCTGTGTAGGTAACATGACTTATAAACCCTGTCCTAATGAGGTCTGTGTAGGTAACATGACTTATAAACCCTGTCCTAATGAGGTCTGTGTAGATAACATGACTTATAAACCCTGTCCTAATGAGGTCTGTGTAGATAACATGACTTATAAACCCTGTCCTAAAGACGTCTGTGTAGATAACATGACTTATAAACCCTGTCCTAATGAGGTCTGTGTAGATAACATGACTTATAAACCCTGTCCTAATGAGGTCTGTGTAGGTAACATGACTTATAAACCCTGTCCTAATGAGGTCTGTGTAGGTAACATGACTTATAAACCCTGTCCTAATGAGGTCTGTGTAGGTAACATGACTTATAAACCCTGTCCTAATGAGGTCTGTGTAGGTAACATGACTTATAAACCCTGTCCTAATGAGGTCTGTGTAGGTAACATGACTTATAAACCCTGTCCTAATGAGGTCTGTGTAGGTAACATGACTTATAAACCCTGTCCTAATGAGGTCTGTGTTAACATGACTTATAAACCCTGTCCTAATGAGGTCTGTGTAGATAACATGACTTATAAACCCTGTCCTAATGAGGTCTGTGTAGGTAACATGACTTATAAACCCTGTCCTAATGAGGTCTGTGTAGGTAACATGACTTATAAACCCTGTCCTAATGAGGTCTGTGTAGATAACATGACTTATAAACCCTGTCCTAATGAGGTCTGTGTAGATAACATGGTGCATAAACCTTTGTTTGTTTGTTTCAGGTCATATGCTTCATATGTTTGGACATTTTTACTTAGGGGTGTATTCACTTTTGTTGCCAGCGGTCTGTGTGTTGAGTTATTTTGAGGGGACAGCAAATTTACACTGTTATACAAGCTGTACACTCACTACTTTACATTGTAGCAAAGTGTCATTTCTTCAGTGTTGTCACATGAAAAGATATACTCAAATATTTACAAAAATGTGAGGGGTGTACTCACTTTTGTGATATACTGTATATATATATATATTTACAAAATAAATATATGGGGGATTGGAAATTATGCAATATTAAAAGTGATCTACCCCTGAAAAATAAAATAGACATACTTCCTTTTGATGAAATGTTTGACAATCTGTTCTATGTATGAATCTGTGGCCAAATTCAATGTTTCATCAAATTATCGATTTAAATAGAAAATATATATACAGTAGGGAGAACAAGTATTTGATACACTTGCAATAAAATAATTATAATATATGCCATTTAGCGGACGCTTTTATCCAAAGCGACTTACAGTCATGTGTGCATACATTCTACGTATGGGTGGTCCCGGGGATCGAACCCACTACCCTGGCGTTACAAGCGCCATGCTCTACCAACTGAGCTACAGAAGGACCAATTAATTAATTAACTAATTAATACAATTAATGACTTAAAAATCATATAATGTGATTTTCTGGATTTTTGTTTTAGATTCCGTCTCTCACAGTTGAAGTGTACCTATGATAAAAAAAATTACAGACCTCTACATGCTTTGTAAGTAGGAAAACCTGCAAAATCGGCAGTGTATCAAATACTTGTTCTCCCCACTGTATATACCTACAGGGGTCCTAAAATTAAAAATAAAATAGTGAAATTATCCTTGGTATGACCATCTTAAAACAATTCCACATGTTAGCTTAGTAGAAACCCAGCTCCACATGTTAACTTAGTAGAAACCCAGCTCCACATGTTAACTTAGTAGAAACCCAGCTCCACATGTTAACTTAGTAGAAACCCAGCTCCACATGTTAACTTAGTAGAAACCCAGCTCCACATGTTAACTTAGTAGAAACCCAGCTCCACATGTTAACTTAGTAGAAACCCAGCTCCACATGTTAACTTAGTAGAAACCCAGCTCCACATGTTAGCTTAGTAGAAACCCAGCTCCACATGTTAACTTAGTAGAAACCCAGCTCTACATGTTAACTTAGTAGAAACAGCTCCACATGTTAACTTAGTAGAAACCCAGCTCCACATGTTAACTTAGTAGAAACCAGCTCCACATGTTAACTTAGTAGAAACCCAGCTCCACATGTTAACTTAGTAGAAAACCCAGCTCCACATGTTAACTTAGTAGAAACCCAGCTCCACATGTTAGCTTAGTAGAAACCCAGCTCCACATGTTAACTTAGTAGAAACCCAGCTCTACATGTTAACTTAGCTCTACATGTTAACTTAGAAAACCCAGCTCCACATGTTAACTTAGTAGAAACCCAGCTCTACATGTTAACTTAGTAGAAACCCAGCCCTACATGTTAACTTAGTAGAAACACGCAGTAGATAGACAGGCGCTGCAGATAATATTGCCATCGTCGCGGAGACAGAGGCAAAGGAGATGTATGTGTATGTAACCCATGTATCTGATGCTGTCTAGCCATAAATATTATGGCATGTCATACCCTTTTTGGCCAGACAGCATCAGATACATGGGTTACCCATAGTAAGACAGAGGGGGCGCTGTTTCGCTAGCTCATATGCTTTCTCCTGGTGAGAAAGTTTCAGCCATTTGAAACGTAGGAAAAGTTGGCGGGTGCACAGTGCACTGTCCGGATGCTGGGATTATTTTTGGATGAACGTGCGACGGTTAGCTACTTTTTGAAGTGAAAATTCTACTTTGCACATTCTTCCACTGCAAATCCACCATTCCAGGTCGCAGTTGTAAATGAGAACTTGTCCTGGGTAAATAAAGGTGATATAAAACTATTCTGAGCTGTCATGAACTGTGACTCTGCATACGGCACCACACTGGTTAGCTGAAACTGTTACACACACACACACACACACACACACACACACACACACACACACACACACACACACACACACACACACACACACACACACACACACACACACACACACACACCCCCCCCCACAGAGAAACGGATAACCAATTAGGTCCAGTCACAGCATTAACATCCTCAGCCTACACAGATTACACACACACACACACACACACACACACACATTTAATAAATAGAGTTAATGTTTCAGAGTACAACGTTTATGAAGCTTATATTCTTTATTATTTCTAATTACAATATTTATATATATATTTTAAAAAATGTCATCTCAATCTGTTCTTTATTTTCGCAGTATTTTTACTGTTCATCCCCAGGTGCTGACCAACACAGAGCAGACAAGGACAACAAGATGTCCCTCAGGAAGACCTAGGAGGGAAACAATGGCAGACAGGAACTGTCATACACAGTAGAATATCGTTATAAAGAACAAGGTCACTCTCTTCTGCTACAATTCCAATCATGTAGGATATCAATTGGACATGGAAATTCAAGACGGAAAATGTGATATTTTGTCTCTTATTTCAAAGTTTGAAAATGTGGTTAAGGGCTGTGCCACCAGGGACTCTGGGTTCGCGCCCAGGCTCTGTCGTAACCGGCTGCGACCGGGAGGTCCGTGGGGCGACGAACAATTGGCCTAGCGTCGTCCAGGTTAGGGAGGGTTTGGCCGGTAGGGATATCCTTGTCTCATCGCGCACCAGCGACCCCTGTGGCGGGCCGGGCACAGTGCTCGCTAACCAAGGCTGCCAGGTGCACGGTGTTTCCTCCGACACATTGGTGCGGCTGGCTCCCGGGTTGGATGAGCGCTGTGTTAAGAAGCAGTGTGGCTTGGTTGGGTTGTGTATCGGAGGACCTTCGACCTTCGTCTCTCCCGAGACCGTACAGGAGTTGTAGCGATGAGACAAGATAGTAGCTACTAACAATTGAATACAACAAAATTAGGGGTTAAAATAAAAATAAAGAAATAAATATATATCTATTTGTTTTATTAATCCGAGGGCCTTCAAAAGGCATCCCACACAGTTGCCCATTCCACACAGTTGCCCATCCCACACAGTTACCCATCCCACACAGTAGACCATCCCACACAGTTGCCCATCCCACACAGTTACCCATCCCACACAGTAGACCATCCCACACAGTAGACCTACTGTATACATTCTGTGAATTTACCTGACTGAGCCCACCTGTTCGTCGGTAAGGAAGTGATGGGATCTAAAGACACAGAAAAATACCAAACTCCCCATGAGAAGATGCAAATACACGCAAACACATAAACAAAGTAGAAACAAAGTAAAAACCATATAGACGAACCAATTTACCCGTCTTCATGGCTAGCTCGATGCTAAAGTCAGACAATATAGACAAACCAACTCACCTGTCTTCATGGCTAGCTCGATGCTAAAGACAGACAATATAGACAAACCAACTCACCTGTCTTCACGGCTAGCTCGATGCTAAAGACAGACAATATAGACAAACCAACTCACCTGTCTTCACGGCTAGCTCGATGCTAAAGACAGACAATATAGACAAACCAACTCACCTGTCTTCATGGCTAGCTCGATGCTAAAGACAGACAATATAGACAAACCAACTCACCTGTCTCCGCGGCTAGCTCGATGCTAAAGTCAGACAATATAGACAAACCAACTCACCTGTCTTCACGGCTAGCTCGATGCTAAAGTCAGACAATATAGACAAACCAACTCACCTGTCTTCACGGCTAGCTCGATGCTAAAGACAGACAATATAGACAAACCAACTCACCTGTCTTCGCGGCTAGCTCGATGCTAAAGTCAGACAATATAGACAAACCAACTCACCTGTCTCCGCGGCTAGCTCGATGCTAAAGTCAGACAATATAGACAAACCAACTCACCTGTCTTCACGGCTAGCTCGATGCTAAAGTCAGACAATATAGACAAACCAACTCACCTGTCTTCACGGCTAGCTCGATGCTAAAGTCAGACAATATATACAAACCAACTCACCTGTCTTCACGGCTAGCTCGATGCTAAAGACAGACAATATAGACAAACCAACTCACCTGTCTTCACGGCTAGCTCGATGCTAAAGTCAGACAATATAGACAAACCAACTCACCTGTCTCCGCGGCGAGCTCGATGCTAAAGACAGACAATATAGACAAACCAACTCACCTGTCTCCGCGGCTAGCTCGATGCTAAAGACAGACAATATAGACAAACCAACTCACCTGTCTTCACGGCTAGCTCGATGCTAAAGACAGACAATATAGACAAACCAACTCACCTGTCTTCACGGCTAAAAGTGAGACAATATAGACAAACCAACTCACCTGTCTTCACGGCTAGCTCGATGCTAAAGTCAGACAATATATACAAACCAACTCACCTGTCTTCATGGCTAGCTCGATGCTAAAGTCAGACAATATAGACAAACCAACTCACCTGTCTTCATGGCTAGCTCGATGCTAAAGTCAGACAATATAGACAAACCAACTCACCTGTCTTCACGGCTAGCTCGATGCTAAAGACAGACAATATAGACAAACCAACTCACCTGTCTTCACGGCTAGCTCGATGCTAAAGTCAGACAATATAGACAAACCAACTCACCTGTCTTCACGGCTAGCTCGATGCTAAAGACAGACAATATAGACAAACCAACTCACCTGTCTTCACGGCTAGCTCGATGCTAAAGTCAGACAATATAGACAAACCAACTCACCTGTCTCCGCGGCTAGCTCGATGCTAAAGTCAGACAATATAGACAAACCAACTCACCTGTCTTCACGGCTAGCTCGATGCTAAAGTCAGACAATATAGACAAACCAACTCACCTGTCTCCGCGGCTAGCTCGATGCTAAAGTCAGACAATATAGACAAACCAACTCACCTGTCTCCGCGGCTAGCTCGATGCTAAAGTCAGACAATATAGACAAACCAACTCACCTGTCTTCATGGCTAGCTCGATGCTAAAGTCAGACAATATAGACAAACCAACTCACCTGTCTTCATGGCTAGCTCGATGCTAAAGACAGACAATATAGACAAACCAACTCACCTGTCTTCATGGCTAGCTCGATGCTAAAGTCAGACAATATAGACAAACCAACTCACCTGTCTCCGCGGCTAGCTCGATGCTAAAGACAGACAATATAGACAAACCAACTCACCTGTCTCCGCGGCTAGCTCGATGCTAAAGACAGACAATATAGACAAACCAACTCACCTGTCTTCACGGCTAGCTCGATGCTAAAGACAGACAATATAGACAAACCAACTCACCTGTCTTCACGGCTAGCTCGATGCTAAAGTGAGACAATATAGACAAACCAACTCACCTGTCTTCACGGCTAGCTCGATGCTAAAGTCAGACAATATATACAAACCAACTCACCTGTCTTCACGGCTAGCTCGATGCTAAAGTCAGACAATATAGACAAACCAACTCACCTGTCTTCATGGCTAGCTCGATGCTAAAGTCAGACAATATAGACAAACCAACTCACCTGTCTTCACGGCTAGCTCGATGCTAAAGACAGACAATATAGACAAACCAACTCACCTGTCTTCACGGCTAGCTCGATGCTAAAGTCAGACAATATAGACAAACCAACTCACCTGTCTTCACGGCTAGCTCGATGCTAAAGACAGACAATATAGACAAACCAACTCACCTGTCTTCATGGCTAGCTCGATGCTAAAGACAGACAATATAGACAAACCAACTCACCTGTCTCCGCGGCTAGCTCGATGCTAAAGTCAGACAATATAGACAAACCAACTCACCTGTCTTCACGGCTAGCTCGATGCTAAAGTCAGACAATATAGACAAACCAACTCACCTGTCTTCACGGCTAGCTCGATGCTAAAGACAGACAATATAGACAAACCAACTCACCTGTCTTCACGGCTAGCTCGATGCTAAAGTCAGACAATATAGACAAACCAACTCACCTGTCTTCACGGCTAGCTCGATGCTAAAGTCAGACAATATAGACAAACCAACTCACCTGTCTTCACGGCTAGCTCGATGCTAAAGTCAGACAATATAGACAAACCAACTCACCTGTCTTCACGGCTAGCTCGATGCTAAAGTCAGACAATATAGACAAACCAACTCACCTGTCTCCGCGGCTAGCTCGATGCTAAAGACAGACAATATAGACAAACCAACTCACCTGTCTCACTCGATGCTAAAGACAGACACTATAGACAAACCAACTCACCTGTCTCCGCGGCTAGCTCGATGCTAAAGTCAGACAATATAGACAAACCAACTCACCTGTCTTCACGGCGAGCTCGATGCTAAAGTCAGACAATATAGACAAACCAACTCACCTGTCTTCATGGCTAGCTCGATGCTAAAGTCAGACAATATAGACAAACCAACTCACCTGTCTCCGCGGCTAGCTCGATGCTAAAGACAGACAATATAGACAAACCAACTCACCTGTCTTCATGGCGAGCTCGATGCTAAAGTCAGACAATATAGACAAACCAACTCACCTGTCTTCACGGCTAGCTCGATGCTAAAGACAGACAATATAGACAAACCAACTCACCTGTCTTCACGGCTAGCTCGATGCTAAAGTCAGACAATATAGACAAACCAACTCACCTGTCTTCACGGCTAGCTCGATGCTAAAGTCAGACAATATAGACAAACCAACTCACCTGTCTCCGCGGCTAGCTCGATGCTAAAGACAGACAATATAGACAAACCAACTCACCTGTCTTCATGGCTAGCTCGATGCTAAAGTCAGACAATATAGACAAACCAACTCACCTGTCTCCGCGGCTAGCTCGATGCTAAAGTCAGACAATATAGACAAACCAACTCACCTGTCTTCATGGCTAGCTCGATGCTAAAGTCAGACAATATAGACAAACCAACTCACCTGTCTCCGCGGCTAGCTCGATGCTAAAGACAGACAATATAGACAAACCAACTCACCTGTCTCCGCGGCTAGCTCGATGCTAAAGACAGACAATATAGACAAACCAACTCACCTGTCTCCGCGGCTAGCTCGATGCTAAAGTCAGACAATATAGACAAACCAACTCACCTGTCTCCGCGGCTAGCTCGATGCTAAAGTCAGACAATATAGACAAACCAACTCACCTGTCTCCGCGGCTAGCTCGATGCTAAAGACAGACAATATAGACAAACCAACTCACCTGTCTTCACGGCTAGCTCGATGCTAAAGTCAGACAATATAGACAAACCAACTCACCTGTCTCCGCGGCTAGCTCGATGCTAAAGACAGACAATATAGACAAACCAACTCACCTGTCTTCACGGCTAGCTCGATGCTAAAGACAGACAATATAGACAAACCAACTCACCTGTCTTCACGGCTAGCTCGATGCTAAAGTGAGACAATATAGACAAACCAACTCACCTGTCTTCACGGCTAGCTCGATGCTAAAGTCAGACAATATATACAAACCAACTCACCTGTCTTCATGGCTAGCTCGATGCTAAAGTCAGACAATATAGACAAACCAACTCACCTGTCTTCATGGCTAGCTCGATGCTAAAGTCAGACAATATAGACAAACCAACTCACCTGTCTTCACGGCTAGCTCGATGCTAAAGACAGACAATATAGACAAACCAACTCACCTGTCTTCACGGCTAGCTCGATGCTAAAGTCAGACAATATAGACAAACCAACTCACCTGTCTTCACGGCTAGCTCGATGCTAAAGACAGACAATATAGACAAACCAACTCACCTGTCTTCAGGCTAGCTCGATGCTAAAGTCAGACAATATAGACAAACCAACTCACCTGTCTCCGCGGCTAGCTCGATGCTAAAGTCAGACAATATAGACAAACCAACTCACCTGTCTTCACGGCTAGCTCGATGCTAAAGTCAGACAATATAGACAAACCAACTCACCTGTCTCCGCGGCTAGCTCGATGCTAAAGTCAGACAATATAGACAAACCAACTCACCTGTCTCCGCGGCTAGCTCGATGCTAAAGTCAGACAATATAGACAAACCAACTCACCTGTCTTCATGGCTAGCTCGATGCTAAAGTCAGACAATATAGACAAACCAACTCACCTGTCTTCATGGCTAGCTCGATGCTAAAGACAGACAATATAGACAAACCAACTCACCTGTCTTCATGGCTAGCTCGATGCTAAAGTCAGACAATATAGACAAACCAACTCACCTGTCTCCGCGGCGAGCTCGATGCTAAAGACAGACAATATAGACAAACCAACTCACCTGTCTCCGCGGCTAGCTCGATGCTAAAGACAGACAATATAGACAAACCAACTCACCTGTCTTCACGGCTAGCTCGATGCTAAAGACAGACAATATAGACAAACCAACTCACCTGTCTTCACGGCTAGCTCGATGCTAAAGTGAGACAATATAGACAAACCAACTCACCTGTCTTCACGGCTAGCTCGATGCTAAAGTCAGACAATATATACAAACCAACTCACCTGTCTTCACGGCTAGCTCGATGCTAAAGTCAGACAATATAGACAAACCAACTCACCTGTCTTCATGGCTAGCTCGATGCTAAAGTCAGACAATATAGACAAACCAACTCACCTGTCTTCACGGCTAGCTCGATGCTAAAGACAGACAATATAGACAAACCAACTCACCTGTCTTCACGGCTAGCTCGATGCTAAAGTCAGACAATATAGACAAACCAACTCACCTGTCTTCACGGCTAGCTCTGCTCAGACAATATAGACAAACCAACTCACCTGTCTTCATGGCTAGCTCGATGCTAAAGACAGACAATATAGACAAACCAACTCACCTGTCTCCGCGGCTAGCTCGATGCTAAAGTCAGACAATATAGACAAACCAACTCACCTGTCTTCACGGCTAGCTCGATGCTAAAGTCAGACAATATAGACAAACCAACTCACCTGTCTTCACGGCTAGCTCGATGCTAAAGACAGACAATATAGACAAACCAACTCACCTGTCTTCACGGCTAGCTCGATGCTAAAGTCAGACAATATAGACAAACCAACTCACCTGTCTTCACGGCTAGCTCGATGCTAAAGTCAGACAATATAGACAAACCAACTCACCTGTCTTCATGGCTAGCTCGATGCTAAAGTCAGACAATATAGACAAACCAACTCACCTGTCTTCACGGCTAGCTCGATGCTAAAGTCAGACAATATAGACAAACCAACTCACCTGTCTCCGCGGCTAGCTCGATGCTAAAGACAGACAATATAGACAAACCAACTCACCTGTCTCCGCGGCTAGCTCGATGCTAAAGACAGACAATATAGACAAACCAACTCACCTGTCTTCATGGCGAGCTCGATGCTAAAGTCAGACAATATAGACAAACCAACTCACCTGTCTTCACGGCTAGCTCGATGCTAAAGACAGACAATATAGACAAACCAACTCACCTGTCTTCACGGCTAGCTCGATGCTAAAGTCAGACAATATAGACAAACCAACTCACCTGTCTTCACGGCTAGCTCGATGCTAAAGTCAGACAATATAGACAAACCAACTCACCTGTCTCCGCGGCTAGCTCGATGCTAAAGACAGACAATATAGACAAACCAACTCACCTGTCTTCATGGCTAGCTCGATGCTAAAGTCAGACAATATAGACAAACCAACTCACCTGTCTCCGCGGCTAGCTCGATGCTAAAGTCAGACAATATAGACAAACCAACTCACCTGTCTTCATGGCTAGCTCGATGCTAAAGTCAGACAATATAGACAAACCAACTCACCTGTCTCCGCGGCTAGCTCGATGCTAAAGACAGACAATATAGACAAACCAACTCACCTGTCTCCGCGGCTAGCTCGATGCTAAAGACAGACAATATAGACAAACCAACTCACCTGTCTCCGCGGCTAGCTCGATGCTAAAGTCAGACAATATAGACAAACCAACTCACCTGTCTCCGCGGCTAGCTCGATGCTAAAGTCAGACAATATAGACAAACCAACTCACCTGTCTCCGCGGCTAGCTCGATGCTAAAGACAGACAATATAGACAAACCAACTCACCTGTCTTCACGGCTAGCTCGATGCTAAAGTCAGACAATATAGACAAACCAACTCACCTGTCTCCGCGGCTCTCGATGCTAAAGACAGACAATATAGACAAACCAACTCACCTGTCTTCACGGCTAGCTCGATGCTAAAGACAGACAATATAGACAAACCAACTCACCTGTCTTCACGGCTAGCTCGATGCTAAAGTGAGACAATATAGACAAACCAACTCACCTGTCTTCACGGCTAGCTCGATGCTAAAGTCAGACAATATATACAAACCAACTCACCTGTCTTCATGGCTAGCTCGATGCTAAAGTCAGACAATATAGACAAACCAACTCACCTGTCTTCATGGCTAGCTCGATGCTAAAGTCAGACAATATAGACAAACCAACTCACCTGTCTTCACGGCTAGCTCGATGCTAAAGACAGACAATATAGACAAACCAACTCACCTGTCTTCACGGCTAGCTCGATGCTAAAGTCAGACAATATAGACAAACCAACTCACCTGTCTTCACGGCTAGCTCGATGCTAAAGACAGACAATATAGACAAACCAACTCACCTGTCTTCACGGCTAGCTCGATGCTAAAGTCAGACAATATAGACAAACCAACTCACCTGTCTCCGCGGCTAGCTCGATGCTAAAGTCAGACAATATAGACAAACCAACTCACCTGTCTTCACGGCTAGCTCGATGCTAAAGTCAGACAATATAGACAAACCAACTCACCTGTCTCCGCGGCTAGCATGCTAAAGTCAGACAATATAGACAAACCAACTCACCTGTCTCCGCGGCTAGCTCGATGCTAAAGTCAGACAATATAGACAAACCAACTCACCTGTCTTCATGGCTAGCTCGATGCTAAAGTCAGACAATATAGACAAACCAACTCACCTGTCTTCATGGCTAGCTCGATGCTAAAGACAGACAATATAGACAAACCAACTCACCTGTCTTCATGGCTAGCTCGATGCTAAAGTCAGACAATATAGACAAACCAACTCACCTGTCTCCGCGGCGAGCTCGATGCTAAAGACAGACAATATAGACAAACCAACTCACCTGTCTCCGCGGCTAGCTCGATGCTAAAGACAGACAATATAGACAAACCAACTCACCTGTCTTCACGGCTAGCTCGATGCTAAAGACAGACAATATAGACAAACCAACTCACCTGTCTTCACGGCTAGCTCGATGCTAAAGTGAGACAATATAGACAAACCAACTCACCTGTCTTCACGGCTAGCTCGATGCTAAAGTCAGACAATATAGACAAACCAACTCACCTGTCTTCATGGCTAGCTCGATGCTAAAGTCAGACAATATAGACAAACCAACTCACCTGTCTTCACGGCTAGCTCGATGCTAAAGACAGACAATATAGACAAACCAACTCACCTGTCTTCACGGCTAGCTCGATGCTAAAGTCAGACAATATAGACAAACCAACTCACCTGTCTTCACGGCTAGCTCGATGCTAAAGACAGACAATATAGACAAACCAACTCACCTGTCTTCATGGCTAGCTCGATGCTAAAGACAGACAATATAGACAAACCAACTCACCTGTCTCCGCGGCTAGCTCGATGCTAAAGTCAGACAATATAGACAAACCAACTCACCTGTCTTCACGGCTAGCTCGATGCTAAAGTCAGACAATATAGACAAACCAACTCACCTGTCTTCACGGCTAGCTCGATGCTAAAGACAGACAATATAGACAAACCAACTCACCTGTCTTCACGGCTAGCTCGATGCTAAAGTCAGACAATATAGACAAACCAACTCACCTGTCTTCACGGCTAGCTCGATGCTAAAGTCAGACAATATAGACAAACCAACTCACCTGTCTTCATGGCTAGCTCGATGCTAAAGTCAGACAATATAGACAAACCAACTCACCTGTCTTCACGGCTAGCTCGATGCTAAAGTCAGACAATATAGACAAACCAACTCACCTGTCTCCGCGGCTAGCTCGATGCTAAAGACAGACAATATAGACAAACCAACTCACCTGTCTCCGCGGCGAGCTCGATGCTAAAGACAGACACTATAGACAAACCAACTCACCTGTCTCCGCGGCTAGCTCGATGCTAAAGTCAGACAATATAGACAAACCAACTCACCTGTCTTCACGGCGAGCTCGATGCTAAAGTCAGACAATATAGACAAACCAACTCACCTGTCTTCATGGCTAGCTCGATGCTAAAGTCAGACAATATAGACAAACCAACTCACCTGTCTCCGCGGCTAGCTCGATGCTAAAGACAGACAATATAGACAAACCAACTCACCTGTCTTCATGGCGAGCTCGATGCTAAAGTCAGACAATATAGACAAACCAACTCACCTGTCTTCATGGCTAGCTCGATGCTAAAGTCAGACAATATAGACAAACCAACTCACCTGTCTCCGCGGCTAGCTCGATGCTAAAGACAGACAATATAAACAAACCAACTCACCTGTCTCCGCGGCTAGCTCGATGCTAAAGACAGACAATATAGACAAACCAACTCACCTGTCTCCGCGGCTAGCTCGATGCTAAAGTCAGACAATATAGACAAACCAACTCACCTGTCTCCGCGGCTAGCTCGATGCTAAAGTCAGACAATATAGACAAACCAACTCACCTGTCTCCGCGGCTAGCTCGATGCTAAAGACAGACAATATAGACAAACCAACTCACCTGTCTTCACGGCTAGCTCGATGCTAAAGTCAGACAATATAGACAAACCAACTCACCTGTCTCCGCGGCTAGCTCGATGCTAAAGACAGACAATATAGACAAACCAACTCACCTGTCTCCGCGGCTAGCTCGATGCTAAAGACAGACAATATAGACAAACCAACTCACCTGTCTCCGCGGCTAGCTCGATGCTAAAGTCAGACAATATAGACAAACCAACTCACCTGTCTCCGCGGCTAGCTCGATGCTAAAGACAGACAATATAGACAAACCAACTCACCTGTCTCCGCGGCTAGCTCGATGCTAAAGTCCGTGAACTCGTGTCTCTTGCTAACGGAGCAGACGTGACATCCGAAGTCTTGCGTTCTGACCTCTGTGATGCTCAGAGTGATCTTCCTAGGCATGTAGTCCAGTGAGTAGCCCTGGGTGCAGTTCTGGAAGGCCTTAACACAACATATAATGTAACAATATATGCAATTTAGCAAACACTTTTATCCGGAGCAAATTACAGTAATGCATGCATATATTTATTTTTTCTCATAAGGGTGGTCCCAGCGGGAATCGTACTCACGACCCTCGGCGTTACAAACGCCCACGCTCTATCAAAACTGTTTTCACCAAAAATGGAGGTTTTTGTCTTTGGCGCTCTGGCTTACAGGGTGAAAACCACAACAGATAAAACGTCCACACAGCGTTCCCCACACCTTGTGTTTGATGTAGTGACAGAGGAGCGTGTTGCTCGGGCCTCTCCACTGGACAGACAGCTGTGGGATGTCCTGGTGGTCTTCATAGCTGTAGTCACATGGAAACTCTACTGTGTCCCCCGGCTGAGACAGGACTTTAACTGCACTGCCTAGGGTTCCAGTCACATACAGACCGATAACAAGTGCTCACTTTAGACGGACCAAAGTATACTTGGTATTAAATCAGAAATGTCATGTTGGAAAAGGTTGTTACTTAATATTTACACATTTTGACATAGTAATTATCCACTTTTGTAATTGAGAAGTCACCAGTTAATACCAGGTATTTCCAATTCTATTAAATACTATTCCTATCCTGATCTAGATTTTCGGTAGGAGACTTACCTCTGACAACCAGCTGTGACATCACCAGTCCAAGAGACAGTGCTGCCATCTTTCTACCAATAACGGTCAACAGTTTGCCCCACATTGGTCTGGCAGGTGACTGTCTTCAGGTTATTATAACTATACCCCCATAATATCTCTGATCGGCACCAGAGATACCTCACACTGCAGAAGAGGAGTCCGTCTGCTAAATTAAATATCACTTTTGTTTTTAATGACTTGTCCTGACTTGACCGTTGGCGTTGTGTTCTAAATCCATAGTTACCATTGCAGGAAGGTACCTAAGGTTTGGGATCATGTAATTCAATCACACCTGCAATGCAGATATAACATCTTGCGGGCCACCCCTACAGACATAGGTATTGTTAATAGCATTTAATTGAGTAGGACAGTGGAAGCTGATAAGAAAGATTCTTTGTGTTAAAAGTAAAACAAATGCAGTTCAGCCTTCATCACAGGTTTTACAGAAAAAACCATGAGGATTTTATACATTTAAAAATGACATCCTATGGGCTCAGGAACCAATCACATCAGCAGGGGTGGGCTCAGGAACCAATCACAATGGCAGCGGTGGGCTCAGGAACCAATCACAACCAGTGAGCTGAGATAAGGTAGGGCTTTACCTAGCAGGGCCTTGTAGATGACCTGGAGCCAGTGGGTTTGGCGACGAGTATGAAGCGAGGGCCAGCCAACGAGGTCGCAGTGGTGGGTAGTATATGGGGATTTAGTGACAAAACGGATGGCACTGTGAAAGACTGCATCCAATTTATTGAGTAGGGTATTGGAGGCGATTTTGTAAATTATATCGCCGAAGTCGAGGATCGGTAGGATGGTCAATTTTACGAGGGTATGTTTGGCAGCATGAGTGAAGGAGGCTTTGTTGAGAAATATGAAGCCAATTCTAGATTTAACTTTGGATTGGAGATGTTTGATATGGGTCTGGAAGGAGAGTTTACAGTCTAACCAGACACCTTAGTATTTGTTGTTGTCCACGTATTCTAAGTCAGAGCCGTCCAGAGTAGTGATGTTGGACAGGCGGGCATGTGCAGGTAGCGATCGGTTGAAGATCATGCATTTAGTTTTACTTGTATTTAAGAGCAATTGGAGGCCACGGAAGGAGAGTTGTATGGCATTGAAGCTCGCCTGGAGGGTTGTTAACACAGTGTCCAAAGAAGGGCCGGAAGTATATAGAATGGTGTCGTCTGCGTAGAGGTGGATCAGAGACTCACCAGCAGCAAGAGCGACCTCATTGATGTATACAGAGAAGAGAGTCGGTCCAAGAATTGAACCCTGTGGCACCCCCAGAGACTGCCAGAGGTCTTTAACTATAATGATATAGTCCTTTAACTACAATGATATAGTCCTTTAACTACAATGATATAGTCCTTTAACTACAATGATATAGTCCTTTAACTACAATGATATAGTCCTTTAACTACAATGATATAGTCCTTTAACTACAATGATATAGTCCTTTAACTACAATGATATAGTCCTTTAACTACAACGATATAGTCCTTTAACTATGATATAGTCCTTTAACTCCAATGATATAGTCCTTTAACTCCAATGATATAGTCCTTTAACTACAATGATATAGTCCTTTAACTACAATGATATAGTCCTTTAACTACAATGATATAGTCCTTTCACTACAATGATATAGTCCTTTCACTACAATGATATAGTCCTTTCACTACAATGATATAGTCCTTTCACTACAATGATATAGTCCTTTAACTACAATGATATAGTCCTTTAACTACAATGATATAGTCCTTTAACTACAATGATATAGTCCTTTAACTACAATATAGTCCTTTAACTACAACGATATAGTCCTTTAACTACAATGATATAGTCCTTTAACTACAATGATATAGTCCTTTCACTACAATGATATAGTCCTTTCACTACAATGATATAGTCCTTTCAACAATGATATAGTCCTTTCACTACAATGATATAGTCCTTTAACTACAATGATATAGTCCTTTAACTACAATGATATAGTCCTTTAACTACAATGATATAGTCCTTTAACTACAATGATATAGTCCTTTAACTACAATGATATAGTCCTTTAACTACAATGATATAGTCCTTTAACTACAACGATATAGTCCTTTAACTACAATGATATAGTCCTTTAACTACAATGATATAGTCCTACAATGATATAGTCCTTTAACTACAATGATATAGTCCTTTAACTACAATGATATAGTCCTTTAACTACAATGATATAGTCCTTTAAGTCTTTACAATGATATAGTCCTTTAACTACAATGATATAGTCCTTTAACTACAATGATATAGTCCTCCTACAATGATATAGTCCTTTCACTACAATGATATAGTCCTTTCACTACAATGATATAGTCCTTTCACTACAATGATATAGTCCTTTCAATGATATAGTCCTTTACTACAATGATATAGTCCTTTCACTACAATGATATAGTCCTTTAACTACAATGATATAGTCCTTTAACTACAATGATATAGTCCTTTAACTACAATGATATAGTCCTTTAACTACAATGATATAGTCCTTTAACTACAATGATATAGTCCTTTAACTCCAATGATATAGTCCTTTAACTACAATGATATAGTCCTTTCACTACAATGATATAGTCCTTTAACTACAATGATATAGTCCTTTAACTACAATGATATAGTCCTTTAACTACAATTATAGTCCTTTAACTCAATGATATAGTCAATGATATAGTCCTTTCACTCCAATGATATAGTCCTTTAACTACAATGATATAGTCCTTTCACTACCTTTAACTGATATAGTCCTTTAACTACAATGATATAGTCCTTTCACTACAATGATATAGTCAAACTCCAATGATATAGTCCTTTAACTACAATGATATAGTCCTTTAACTCAATGATATAGTCCTTTAACTACAACGATATAGTCCTTTAACTACAATGATATAGTCCTTTAACTACAATGATATAGTCCTTTAACTACAATGATATAGTCCTTTAACTACAATGATATAGTCCTTTCACTACAATGATATAGTCCTTTCACTACAATGATATAGTCCTTTAACTATAAACTGATATAGTCCTTTAACTACAATGATATAGTCCTTTAACTACAATGATATAGTCCTTTCACTACAATGATATAGTCCTTTCACTACAATGATATAGTCCTACAATGATAACTACAATGATATAGTCCTCTCACTAAGGAACTGTTCACTCATGTTTCATAGGAAGGCTGGCACAGCACAGCACTGCACAGCACGGCACAGCACAGGACGTTACTAAGCTAGTAGTGTTTAAGGAGAGAGAGGGTGCTGTCTGCATACTGTACAT
This sequence comes from Oncorhynchus gorbuscha, assembly GCF_021184085.1. Classification (NCBI taxonomy): domain Eukaryota; kingdom Metazoa; phylum Chordata; class Actinopteri; order Salmoniformes; family Salmonidae; genus Oncorhynchus; species Oncorhynchus gorbuscha. The sequence goes on from NW_025745829.1 coordinate 268,659, forward strand.
GGCTGGTATGTGTTATGTAGTATGTGTTATGACTGCTATACACTAAATCAAATCACATTGTATTCCTCTCAAGCTTGGTAAACAACCAGGTGTAGACTAACAGTTAAATTGCTAGTGTTTTGTCATGTGGTTTTAACTGAGGAGTGGCTTCCGTCTGGCCACTCTACCATAAAGGCCTGATTGGTGGAGTGCTGCAGAGATGGTTGCCCTTCTGGAAGGTTCTCCCATCTCCACAGAGGAACTCTGGAGCTCTGTCAGAGTGATCATCGGGTTCTTGGCCCTTCTCTCCCCTGATTGCTCAGTTTGGTCAGGCGGCCAGCTCTAGGAAGAGTCTTGGTGGTTCTAAACGTCTTCCATTTAAGAATGATGGAGGCCTCTGTGTTCTTGGGGACCTTCAATGCTGCAGACATTTGTTGGTACCCTTCCCTAGATCTGTGTCTCGACACAATCCTGTCTCGGAGCTCTACAGACAATTCCTTCGACCTCATAACTTGGTTTTTGCTCTGACATGCACTGTCAACTGTGGGACCTTATATAGACAGGTGTGTACCTTTCCAAATCATGTCCAATCAGTTGAATATACCACAGGTGGACTCCAATCAAGTTGTAGAAACATCTCAAGGATGATCAATGGAAACAGGATGCACCTGATCTCAATTTCGAATCTCATAGCAAAGAGTCTGAATATTTAAATAAGGTATTTTTTTCCGGCTCACATGGCTAAATGGTAACATTATGTAAGGCTTTATGTAATCTGTCACAGAGCTCAGCAACAGCACAGTGAATGATATCCTCTTCCTGGAACTGAGCAGAATGGCTGCAGATTGGCTGTAATACCACGTCTCACCACTAAGGGGCAGCACCATCCTTAACCCTGAGCCAAACTAATGGTGTGTAACCTACAGTATGTCTATGGGGTGTCTAACCTACAGTATGTCTATGGGGTGTCTAACCTACAGTATGTCTATGGGGTGTCTAACCTACAGTATGTCTATGGGGTGTCTAACCTACAGTATGTCTATGGGGTGTCTAACCTACAGTATGTCTATGGGGTCTAACCTACAGTATGTCTATGGGGTGTGTAACCTAAGTATGTCTATGGTGTGTCTAACCTAGTATGTCTATGGGGTGTCTAACCTACAGTATGTCTATGGGGTGTGTAACCTACAGTATGTCTATGGGGTGTGTAACCTACAGTATGTCTATGGTGTGTCTAACCTACAGTATGTCTATGGGGTGTGTAACCTACAGTATGTCTATGGGGTGTCTAACCTACAGTATGTCTATGGGGTGTCTAACCTACAGTATGTCTATGGGGTGTGTAACCTACAGTATGTCTATGAGGTGTGTAACCTACAGTATGTCTATGAGGTCTAACCTACAGTATGTCTATGGGGTGTCTAACCTACAGTATGTCTATGGGGTCTAACCTACAGTATGTCTATGGTGTGTCTAACCTACAGTATGTCTATGAGGTGTGTAACCTACAGTATGTCTATGAGGTCTAACCTACAGTATGTCTATGGGGTGTCTAACCTACAGTATGTCTATGGGGTGTGTAACCTACAGTATGTCTATGAGGTGTGTAACCTACAGTATGTCTATGAGGTCTAACCTACAGTATGTCTATGGGGTGTCTAACCTACAGTATGTCTATGGGGTGTGTAATAACCTGGGGGACCTGGGGGACATGTGAGTGCATAGAAGCCTGACTGTCTGTAGTCACATGACATTCAATGATGGTCCTCCAGAATAGCGGCCACACGGTGTTCTGTTTGTCTGATTGGTTGAAAAACCTCTTATTCTTTTTTGTGACTTGCTTCCTAAATCACTGGTGTAGACTGACAGTGAAATGTTTATGGTCCTTTTCCAACAACACAGATAAACACAAATATATAGAAATAGTGACACAAGGAATAACAGAGGTATGAGGTTACAACACGGCTATATACAGGAAGTACCAGTACTGAGTCAATGTGCAGGGGGTATGAGGTAATAACATGGCTGTATACAGGAAGTACCAGTACTGAGTCGATGTGCAGGGGTATGAGGTAATAACATGGCTGTATACAGGAAGTACCAGTACTGAGTCAATGTGCAGGGGTATGAGGTAATAACATGGCTATATACAGGGAGGACCAGTACTGAGTCGATGTGCAGGGGTATGAGGTAATAACATGGCTGTATACAGGAAGTACCAGTACTGAGTCAATGTGCAGGGGTATGAGGTAATAACATGGCTGTATACAGGAAGTACCAGTACTGAGTTGATGTGCAGGGGTATGAGGTAATAACATGGCTGTATACAGGGAGTATGTATATACGCTACCGAGTCAATGTGCATATATGTGTGTGTGCGTGTGTGTGGGCATATGTAGTGTGTATAGTCTGGATACCCCCCCTCCCTCCTCCTGGAAAGCTGCTGCTACTCTCTGTTATTATCTATGTATAGTCACTTTAATAACTCTACCTACTCGTACATATTACCTCGACACCGGTGCCCCCGCACATTGACTCCCTGTATATAGTCTCCACGTTGACTCTGTACCGTAACACCCTGTATATAGCCTCCACATTGACTCTGTACCGTAATACCCTGTATATAGTCTCCACATTGACTCTGTACCGTAATACCCTGTATATAGCCTCCACATTGTCTCTGTACCGTAATACCCTGTATATAGTCTCCACATTGACTCTGTACCGTAATACCCTGTATATAGCCTCCACATTGTCTCTGTACCGTAATACCCTGTATATAGCCTCCACATTGACTCTGTACCGTAACACCCTGTATATAGCCTCCACAATGTTATTTACTGCTGCTCTTTAATTATTTGTTATTCTTATCTCTTACTTTTTGGGGGTATTTTCTTAAAACTGTATTGTTGGTTAAGGGCTTGAAAATGAGCATTTCACTGTAAGGTCTACCTGTTGTATTCGGCGCATGTGACACATTAATCTTTTTCATAAACATTACAGAACAAGTTGGAAATCGCAAATCCATAAAAAACGTGTGGTTTGGAAACAATCAGTGACAGTGGCTAACATTGACCGCAAGCCGTGCAAAGCTAGCCTGCTATTCAGTGGAGTGTCTGTGCGGTCCCAAATGTGGGATTAAGTGGCTCTTTTCCAAGTTTAAAATGATAAACATTCAGCATTGGCCATGCTGTCAATGAAGCATGATTTCTGCCGCGCGCAAAACAACTGTTAACTTGGAGTTCCGAGTCAATGAGTTCAAGACAACTAGGAAGTTGGGAATAAACGAGCTCTGACTGGGAAAATACGTTTTGGTGACAAAATTTGCCCACAAAGGACCGCCGCGCCACCTTCCTGTTCAAGTGAGCACAGCACAACAAGATGAGTCCAAAAATGTCTTGTATGCTGCTCTATAAATGATTCAAAATGCCAGGGAGATATGTGTACTGTAGCTAAGAAAGTAATACTAAGTGTGTGTTGTGTAGTAAGATGTTAGTAGCCCATGTGCCTCACCCTAATCATTTGGTCTATTTACCCTTCTTAACTTCCCCTGCAGTTCTGACTTGGTGGTGCACATGTAGCCTATAACCGGTTTTAGAGAAATGTAATCATTGAATATTGTCTGCTTATATGCCCCCTTTATTTATCCTACGGTTCTGACTTGGTGTACAGGGAGAACACTGTAAGAGCGACTAGTGTTCTGAATTCTGTTGCTGTACATTTGAAAAGTGCTAAACAAATAGTTATATTGACTGCGTCCGTCCTCGCTCGGCTCATTAATGTCTTAATCAAAATGACGGATTGCCTCTTATCCGCTTGTCGTCCTCTTATGCCGTAGTTTGTACATCTCAATTGTCAGTAGAAATCACATTCATTGAAACAAGTCAGCAATAACATATGTTTTTTTAAAGGCAGTAAATGAGGCTGAATTAACTGTTTCGCTGCCAGACAAGGCTTCACATGATAGCCAGGTGTAGCAGTGGTAAGGTGTTGGGACTCTGCTGATAACCAGGTGTAACAGTGGTAAGGTGTTGGGACTCTGCTGATGGCCAGGTGTAGCAGTGGTAAGGTGTTGGGACTCTGCTGATAGCCAGGTGTAGCAGTGGTAAGATGTTGGGACTCTGCTGATAGCCAGGTGTAACAGTGGTAAGGTGTTGGGACTCTGCTGATAGCCAGGTGTAGCAGTGGTAAGGTGTTGGGACTGCTGATAGCCAGGTGTAGCAGTGGTAAGGTGTTGGGACTCTGCTGATAGCCAGGTGTAGCAGTGGTCAGGTGTTGGGACTCTGCTGATAGCCAGGTGTAGCAGTGGTCAGGTGTTGGGACTCTGCTGATAGCCAGGTGTAGCAGTGGTCAGGTGTTGGGACTCTGCTGATAGCCAGGTGTAGCAGTGGTAAGGTGTTGGGACTGCTGATAACCAGGTGTAGCAGTGGTAAGGTGTTGGGTCTCTGCTGATAGCCAGGTGTAGCAGTGGTAAGGTGTTGGGTCTCTGCTGATAGCCAGGTGTAGCAGTGGTAAGGTGTTGGGACTGCTGATAGCCAGGTGTAGCAGTAGTAAGGTGTTGGGACTCTGCTGATAGCCAGGTGTAGCAGTAGTAAGGTGTTGGGTCTCTGCTGTTGGGACAGCTTTCTGTCGGCCCTAACAGTTTGTGGCACCGTTTGTCATCGTTATAGTGCAATTAATGTATTGTTTAGTGTTGCTGTTGTGGCTTTGCTGTCATGCATCACACTTTAGTTGTTTTTGTTGCCCCCATCAATATTTACTTGCTGAAATCACCACTGGATGGACAGATGGATGGATGGCCTACACATGGAGACAGATGGATGGATGGCCTACACATAAGGAGACAGATGGATGGACTGCCTACACATAAGGAGACAGATGGATGGATGGCCTACACATGGAGACAGATGGATGGATGGCCTACACATAAGGAGACAGATGGATGGATGGTCTACACATAAGGAGACAGATGGATGGATGGCCTACACATAAGGAGACAGATGGATGGATGGTCTACACATAAGGAGACAGATGGATGGATGGCCTACACATAAGGAGACAGATGGATGGCCTACACGGATACTGGTATCCGTAACACCTACACATAAGGAGACAGATGGGCGCCATTTTGTTTGCTCGGATGCTTTCTCAGGTGAGATTCAGCCTTGAGCGAATTGAAGGGAAATCATGACAACACAGAGAGACGAAAGATAATAAAGGTAAACATCATTTTATGTTTTTCTCTTTTATTGGTAATTTTTTGGGGGGGAGAAGCCTGGCTCCACTTGGCAGTTCACTTGCATTGAGGTAGCAGAGAAAACTGTCTATGGCTTGGGTGGCCTGGGTGGCTGGAGTCTGACACTTTGTTTTGGCCTTCCTTTGACATCTCCTGGAATAGAGGTCCTGGGTGTCAGGGAGCTTGGAGAAGCGTGTTTCGCTTGAGTCTGCAGAAGCGGCTGGTCGTCACTAGTTACCACAGCCACAAAGCATAACCCCACCTATTTTTATTTTACAATTTCTATTCTTAAAATATGATTTTAAACTTAACCCTAATCTTAAGTAAACTTCTAATCTTATGCCTAACACTAACCGTAAAACTAAGACCAAAAGCACAATTTTCTTTACTTGATTTTTTTTTTTTTTTTTACATAAGATACTATTTTGACTTTGTGACTGTGGTAACTAGTGGAAACCGGAAACCGCTCGAGCTTGTTGAGCTGCGCTCCAATGACATAATGTCAGCAGCGCGAGCACGGGTTCCCCGAGGACGTCTGGAGAGGGCTGCCAAAACGAGTTGTGAATAGAAACAGATTTTTATGTAATCGAGAGAAGGGAGCATGGAAATAGGTTATGGAGGGGTCTGTGCTATCCACGTGACTGATCTATGTGGGCTGTGTTCTGCGGAGCGCCAGAGAGAACTTCCGCATACTTTTGGCGGCCTGCTTGTGGCCACACGTTTTTAGCTTGGGCCCCTCCTATAAATAGATAACGTTGTTAGATCACTTTGACACGAGCATATGGGGTGTTGAATAATTCATGATTTATATAGCCTTTATCATATACAGTTAATATCTGTATGATCTGTTTGGAGTCTGCTCTTTTGTACATTGTTGTAGAAATACATTTAGGTTACCTTGGAATTGGTTTTTCTTTTCACATTGGTTTCAGAACCATTTTTGGGGGGGACTTCCTGTCCTTTTCTGTACAACAGTCTTATATAAATAACATTGTTATTACAAACATAATTCTGGTCTGTAAAAATAGACCTTGTTCTCAGTAAGACTCCCTGATAAATATATATATATATATATATATGTAAAGGTTCAATAACATGACTGATGACAAACTTTAAAGAACAAATTGCCAACTGAATTAAATTCTTCCCGTTGAGCACGACAACACTTGGGGGCAGATATGTGTGTTGCCGGGGTAACAGTCACTTAGCACCCAACTGGCTGTCATACCCTTCACCTGGAGGACAACCAAGAGAGAGAATGTTCAGACAGGAACACTGTAGTACTACATACAGGGTTAACACACTACACACAGGGTTAACACACTACACACAGGGTTAACACACTACACACAGGGTAAACACACTCACACAGGGTAAACACACTACACACAGGGTAAACACACTACACACAGGGTAAACACACTACACACAGGGTTAACACACTACACACAGGGTTAACACTACACACAGGGTTAACACACTACACACAGGGTAAACACACTACACACAGGGTAAACACTCTACACACAGGGTAAACACTACACACAGGGTAAACACTCTACACACAGGGTAAACACTCTACACACAGGGTAAACACTCTACACACAGGGTAAACACTCTACACACAGGGTAAACACTCTACACAGGGTAAACAGGGTTAACACACTACACACACAGGGTTAACACACTACACACAGGGTTAACACACTACACACAGGGTAAACACACTACACACAGGGTAAACACACTACACACAGGGTAAACACACTACACACAGGGTAAACACTCTACACACAGGGTTAACACTACACACAGGGTTAACACACTACACACAGGGTAAACACACTACACACAGGGTAAACACTCTACACACAGGGTAAACACTACACACAGGGTAAACACTCTACACACAGGGTAAACACTCTACACACAGGGTAAACACTCCAGGGTAAACCCCCTCCTGTCTCACACACAGGGTAAACACTCTACACACAGGGTAAACACTCTACACACAGGGTAAACACTCTGCACACAGGGTAAACACTCTGCACACAGGGTTAACACACTACGCACAGGGTTAACACACTACACACAGGGTTAACACACTACACACAGGGTTAACACACTACACACTACACACAGGGTAAACACACTACACACAGGGTAAACACACTACACACAGGGTAAACACACTACACACAGGGTAAACACTCTACACACAGGGTAAACACTCTACACACAGGGTAAACACACTACACACAGGGTAAACACACTACACACAGGGTAAACACTCTACACACAGGGTAAACACACTACACACAGGGTAAACACTCTACACACAGGGTTAACACTACACACAGGGTTAACACACTACACACAGGGTAAACACACTACACACAGGGTTAACACACTACACACAGGGTAAACACTATACACAGGGTAAACACTCTACACACAGGGTAAACACTCTACACACAGGGTTAACACACTACACACAGGGTAAACACACTACACACAGGGTAAACACTCTACACACAGGGTTAACACTACACACAGGGTTAACACACTACACACAGGGTAAACACACTACACACAGGGTTAACACACTACACACAGGGTAAACACTATACACAGGGTAAACACTCTACACACAGGGTAAACACTCTACACACAGGGTTAACACACTACACACAGGGTTAACACACTACACACAGGGTAAACACACTACACACAGGGTTAACACTACACACAGGGTAAACACTCTACACACAGGGTAAACACTCTACACACAGGGTTAACACACTACACACAGGGTTAACACACTACACACAGGGTAAACACACTACACACAGGGTAAACACTACACACAGGGTAAACACTCTACACACAGGGTTAACACACACTCTTTTAATCAGTGTTTGTCTAATTTGAGCCCAGTCTTCTGGTTATTCCTATCAGGGAACTGAACACTGTCATTACACTGTCTCCAGGCTCCATCTAGGAGTCATCACACACCCACACCCATACACCCATACACACACTGTCATTAACCAGGATCTGTCTCCAGGCTCCATCTAGGAGTCATCACACACACACACACACACACCCATACACACACTGTCATTAACCAGGATCTGTCTCCAGGCTCCATCTAGGAGTCATCACACACACACACACACCCATACACACACTGTCATTAACCAGGATCTGCCTCCAGGCTCCATCTAGGAGTCATCACACACACACACACACTGTCATTAACCAGGATCTGCCTCCAGGCTCCATCTAGGAGTCATCACACACACACACACACACACACACACACACACACACACACACACACACACACACACACACACACACACACACACACACACACACACACACACACACACACACACACACACACACACACACACACACACACACACACACACACACACACACACACACACACACACACACACACACACACACACACACACACTGTCATTAACCAGGATCTGTCTCCAGGCTCCATCTAGGAGTCATCACACACACACACACACTGTCATTAACCAGGATCTGTCTCCAGGCTCCATCTAGGAGTCATCACATGGAATGTGGTCGCAACAGACGGCACTGTCTCACACACACACACGCACACGTGCACACACACCCATACACACACACATGATGAATGTACTCCTGAAAGGGAGGGCTTTATGTAGTGTTATCTGCCTCGTTATGTGCTGTGAGAACCATGAGGAGGGGAGACATTCTTGTCCGAAGGGCAGAACGTTGATAAGAGGTGAGTATGAACCGCGTGTTCTCCTCAGAGTACTCCACGTTCATCAGATTATTGTTGTCGATTGAGTTGTGAGGACCACGGTTTCTACTCCAGACATACCTTTCCAACGATTCACGTGACCCACACTATAAAGATTAACTGGCATCTTTCATCGGTGCTCTGTGGTGTTTCAGACTACATTCTATATGGAAAGCTGTCACACATCATTCTTGGAAAAATGTAATCTTGTTATTACGTGACATTACGTCCCTGAATGTATTGGTTCATTCACTGTCCCTCAGGCCAGGGTCAACGCAGGATGACAGATCCTCAGGCCAGGGTCAACGCAGGATGACAGATCCTCAGGCCAGGGTCAACGCAGGATGACAGATCCTCAGGCCAGGGTCAATGCAGGATGACAGATCCTCAGGCCAGGGTCAACGCAGGATGACAGATCCTCAGGCCAGGGTCAACGCAGGATGACAGATCCTCAGGCCAGGGTCAACCCAGGATGACAGATCCTCAGGCCAGGGTCAACGCAGGATGACAGATCCTCAGGCCAGGGTCAACGCAGGATGACAGATCCTCAGGCCAGGGTCAACGCAGGATGACAGATCCTCAGGCCAGGGTCAACACAGGATGACAGATCCTCATTCACTGTCCCTCAGGCCAGGGTCAACACAGGATGACAGATCCTCAGGCCAGGGTCAACGCAGGATGACAGATCCTCAGGCCAGGGTCAACACAGGATGACAGATCCTCAGGCCAGGGTCAACACATGATGACAGATCCTCAGGCCAGGGTCAACACAGGATGACAGATCCTCAGGCCAGGGTCAACGCAGGATGACAGATCCTCAGGCCAGGGTCAACACAGGATGACAGATCCTCAGGCCAGGGTCAACGCAGGATGACAGATCCTCAGGCCAGGGACAACACAGGATGACAGATCCTCAGGCCAGGGTCAACACAGGATGACAGATCCTCAGGCCAGGGTCAACACAGGATGACAGATCCTCATTCACTGTCCCTCAGGCCAGGGTCAACACAGGATGACAGATCCTCATTCACTGTCTCTCAGGCCAGGGTCAACACAGGATGACAGATCCTCAGGCCAGGGTCAACACAGGATGACAGATCCTCAGGCCAGGGTCAACACAGGATGACAGATCCTCAGGCCAGGGTCAACGCAGGATGACAGATCCTCAGGCCAGGGTCAACGCAGGATGACAGATCCTCATTCACTGTCCCTCAGGCCAGGGTCAACACAGGATGACAGATCCTCAGGCCAGGGTCAACGCAGGATGACAGATCCTCAGGCCAGGGTCAATGAGGGATGACAGATCCTCAGGCCAGGGTCAACACAGGATGACAGATGACAGATGACAGATCCTCAGGCCAGGGTCAACGCAGGATGACAGATCCTCAGGCCATGACAGATCCTCAGGCCAGGGTCAACGCAGGATGACAGATCCTCAGGCCAGGGTCAACACAGGATGACAGATCCTCAGGCCAGGGTCAACACAGGATGACAGATGAGGGTCAACACAGGATGACAGATCTCAGGCCAGGGTCAACACAGGATGACAGATCCTCAGGCCAGGGTCAACACAGGATGACAGATCCTCAGGCCAGGGTCAACACATGATGACAGATCCTCAGGCCAGGGTCAACACATGAGGTCTCGTCTGCAGGTGTAACGTAGACCCTGTCTTACACACGACACCAACAGTAGTACCTAGTCATAACCTACTGTGCCGCCCCCATAACAACTGACAGGAAGGCTTTCTAGAAGCTTCTCTGTGGTTAGTAACAGTGCGTGCCAAATGGAACCCTGTTCCCTACACAGTGCACTACTTTTGATTAGAATCCTGTCCTCAGTGCACTACGTCAGAGAATAGAGTGCCCTTTTTTGGACACAGCCTATGTGTCTCCTCTGCTTCTCCTGCCCACTAGTTACTATCGTGAAGGTGATCGTAAGGCTCAGGCCAACAATAGCACTTAGTCTGAGGCTTGTAGGCAGCAGGGGAGTGGTATCAGGGGCTCAAATTACACCCTATTCCCTATTGTAGTGCACTACTTTTGACCAGGGCCTATAGGGCTTTGTTCAACAGTAGTGTACTATATATGGTGAATAGGGTGCGATTTGGGACAGAGCCTTAGTCTGATGCAGGCCGCAGGGGGAGTTGGGAGGGAGGGGGGGCTCAAATTACACCCTATGCCCTATTGTAGTGCACTACTTTTGACCAGGGCCTATAGGGCTTTGGTCAACAGTAGTGTACTATATATGGTGAATAGGGTGCGATTTGGGACAGAGCCTTAGGGGGGCTCAAGGACAAACACATTATTCTGGACGTTCTCGTCTAGACAGAGTGAACAACAACAAGCTGCGTGGTGCATGAAGCCTTGAGGTCGGCAAAGGTCGGATTCCCTTTATCAACAGTTCATCTCACACCGAGTCCAAAGCAGATTCATCTGGCGTTGTCCTCCGTGTTGGTTTGGAATGCGTCAAACAACCCCAAGAAGAAGTACACTGAGCGTACAAAACATTAGGAACACCTTAATATTTAGCTGCATTCCCTTTTGTCCTCGGAGCAGCTTCAATTCATCGGGTCAGAGACTCTACAAAGTGTTGAAAGCCTTCCACAGGGACTCTACAAGGTGTTGAAAGCCTTCCACAGGGACTCTTGAAAGCCTTCCACAGGGACTCTACAAAGTGTTGAAAGCCTTCCACAGGGACTCTACAAGGTGTTGAAAGCCTTCCACAGGGACTCTACAAAGTGTTGAAAGCCTTCCACAGGGTCTCTACAAAGTGTTGAAAGCCTTACACAGGGACTCTACAAAGTGTTGAAAGCCTTCCACAGGGACTCTACAAAGTGTTGAAAGCCTTCCACAGGGACTCTACAAAGTGTTGAAAGCCTTCCACAGGGACTCTACAAAGTGTTGAAAGCCTTCCACAGGGACTCTTGGTCAAAAGTGTTGAAAGCCTTCCACAGGGACTCTAGGTGTTGAAAGCCTTCCACAGGGACTCTACAATGTGTTGAAAGCCTTCCACAGGGACTCTACAAAGTGTTGAAAGCCTTCCACAGGGACTCTACAAAGTGTTGAAAGCCTTCCACAGGGACTCTACAAAGTGTTGAAAGCCTTCCACAGGGACTCTACAAAGTGTTGAAAGCCTTCCACAGGGACTCTACAAAGTGTTGAAAGCCTTCCACAGGGACTCTACAATGTGTTAAAAGCCTTCCACAGGGTCTCTACAAGGTGTTAAAAGCCTTCCACAGGGTCTCTACAAAGTGTTGAAAGCCTTCCACAGGGACTCTACAAAGTGTTGAAAGCCTTCCACAGGGACTCTACAAGGTGTTGAAAGCCTTCCACAGGGTCTCTACAAGGTGTTACAAGCCTTCCACAGGGACTCTACAAGGTGTTGAAAGCCTTCCACAGGGACTCTACAAAGTGTTGAAAGCTTTCCACAAGGACTCTACAAAGTGTTGAAAGCCTTCCACAGGGACTCTACAAGGTGTTACAAGCCTTCCACAGGGTCTCTACAAGGTGTTACAAGCCTTCCACAGGGACTCTACAAGGTGTTGAAAGCCTTCCACAGGGACTCTACAAAGTGTTGAAAGCTTTCCACAAGGACTCTACAAAGTGTTGAAAGCCTTCCACAGGGACTCTACAAAGTGTTGAAAGCCTTCCACAGGAATACTGACCCATGTTGACTCCAATGCTTTCCACAGGAATACTGGCCCATGTTGACTCTAATGCTTCCCACAGTTGTGTCAAGTTGCCTGGATGTCCATTGAGTGGTGGACCGTTCTTGATACACACAGGGAAACTGTTGAGTGTGAAAAACCCAGCAGCGTTGCAGTTCTTGACACAAACCAGTGTTCCTGACACCTACTACCATACACCGTTCAAAGGAACTTATATATTCTGTCTTTCCCGTTCACCCTCTGAATAACACACATACACAATCCATGTCTCAAGGCTTAAAAATCTGTCTTTAACCCCTTCATCTACACTGACTGAAGTGAATTTAACAAGAGACATCAATAAGGGATCGTAGCTTTCACCTGGTCAGTCTGTGTCATGGAAAGAGCAGGTGTTCCTAATCTTGTGTCCACTCAGTGTAGTTTAGTGTTCTCAATCTTTCATCTACTCCACCTGCTATGAAACTAGCTACTGATAAACACAGCAGACTAGCTACTGATAAACAGCAGACTAGCTATTGATAAACACAGCAGACTAGCTATTGATAAACACAGCAGATTAACGCTTTAAGGGAGATGAAGAGATGAGGAGAGAAGGAGGAGAGGAAAAGAGAAGAAGAGATGAGGAAAATAGGAGGATGGGAGGAGGATAGGAGGAGAAGAGAGAGAGAGAAGGAGAGGAGGAATAGAGAGAAAGAGAAGAAGGGAGGAGGACGGGAGGAGGAAAAGAAGAGAGGAGAAGGGCTAAGGAGGAGAAGAGAGAAAGAGAGGAGGAAAGGAGGAAGAGAGAGAAAGAGAAGAAAATAGGAGGAGAAGAGGAGGATGGGAGGTGGAGAAGAAGAGGGAGAAGGGCTAAGGAGGAGAAGAGAGAAATAGAAGAGGAGGAGAAGAAGAGAGGAGAAGGGCTAAGGAGGAGGAGAAAAGAGAAGAGGAGAGAGAGAGAGAGAGAGAGAGAGAGAGAGAGAGAGAGAGAGAGGGGAGGTGGAGAAGAAGAAGAGAGAAGAGAGAAGAGAAGAGAAGGAGGAGAAGAGAGGAGAGAGAAGAGAGAGAGAGAGAGAGAGAGAGAGAGAGAGAGAGAGAGAGAGAGAGAGGAGAAGAGGGGGACGGGAGGAGATGAGGAGGATGGGAGGAGAGGAGGCGAAGAGAGGAGGAGAAGAAGAGAGAAGGGCTAAGGAGAAGAGGATGGGAGGAGAGGAGAAGAAGAAGAGAGGAGAAGGGAGGAAGAGAGGAGGAGAAGAGAGAAAGAGAAGAAGAGAGGAGGAGAAGAGGCGAAGAGAGGAGGAGAAGAAGAGGATGGAGGAGAGGAAAGAGAGAATAGGAGGATGGGAGGAGGAGGATGGGAGGAGAGAAAGAAAAGAGGAAGGGAAGAGGTTAGGTATCAGACCTATCATCATTAAGGGTTTATCCTGCTCAGGTTACAACTATTCTTCACTCATCTAGTTGCTGTGGTGACCATGTAGAGTTCTGTAGCCCATGGTGCATCACAAATCACTCCCTATCTCCTACATAGTTCCCTACATATGGGTCCTGGTCCAAAATAGCACACTATATAAGGAATAGGGCACTGGTCTATAGTAGTGCACTATGTATTTATAATGGATCAGCAGCTACTCTTCCTGTGGTTTATTATGGATCCCCATTAATTCCTGTCAAGGCGGCAGCTACTCTTCCTGCGGTTTATTATGGATCCCCATTAGTTCCTGTCAAGGTGGCAGCTACTCTTCCTGGGGTTTATTATGGATCCCCATTAGTTCCTGTCAAGGCAGCAGCTACTCTTCCTGGGGTTTATTATAGATCCCCATTAGTTCCTGCCAAGGTACTGTCACACAGCCTCTCTTCCTGTCTGTCCTGCCTCTCTCCCTCTGTCCTGCCTCTTTCCCTCTCTGTCCTGCCTCGTTCCCTCTCTGTCCTGCCTCTTTCCCTCTCTGTCCTGCCTCTTTCCCTCTCTGTCCTTCCTCTCTCTCTGTCCTGTCCTGTCCTCTTTCCCTCTCTGTCCTGCCTCTTTCCCTCTCTGTCCTTCCTCTCTCCTCTCTGTCCTGCCTCATTCCCTCTCTGTCCTGCCTCTCTCCCTCTCTGTCCTGCCTCTCTCTGTCCTGCCTCTCCCTCCTGTCCTCTCTCCCTCTCTCCCTCTCTGTCCTCTCTGTCCTGCCTCTCTCCCTCTCTGTCCTGCCTCTTTCCCTCTCTGTCCTGCCTCTTTCCCTCTCTGTCCTGTCCTCCTCTCCCTCTCTGTCCTGCCTCTCTCCCTCTCTGTCCTGCCTCTTTCCCTCTCTGTCCTGCCTCTTTCCCTCTCTGTCCTGCCTCTCTCTGTCCCTCTCTGTCCTGCCTCTTTCCCTCTCTGTCCTGCCTCTCTCCCTCTCTGTCCTGCCTCTCTCCCTCTCTGTCCTGCCTCTTTCCCTCTCTGTCCTGCCTCTTTCCCTCTCTGTCCTGCCTCTCTCCCTCTCTGTCCTGCTTTCTCCCTCTCTGTCCTGCCTCTCTCCCTCTCTGTCCTGCCTCTCTCCCTCTCTGTCCTGCCTCTCTCCCTCTCTGTCCTGCCTCTCTCCCTCTCTGTCCTGCCTCTTTCCCTCTCTGTCCTGCCTCTTTCCCTCTCTGTCCTGCCTCTCTCCCTCTCTGTCCTGCCTCTTTCCCTCTCTGTCCTGCCTCTCTCCCTCTCTGTCCTGTCCTCTCTCCCTCTCTGTCCTGTCCTCCTCTCCCTCTCTGTCCTGCCTCTCTCCCTCTCTGTCCTGCCTCTCTCCCTCTCCTCTGTCCTGCCTCTCTCCCTCTCTGTCCTGCCTCTCTCCCTCTCTGTCCTGCCTCTTTCCCTCTCTGTCCTGCCTCCTCTCTCCCTCTCCTGTCCTGTCCTGCTCTCCCTCTCTGTCCTGCCTCTTTCCCTCTCTGTCCTGCCTCTCTCCCCTCTCTCTGTCCTGCCTCTTTCTCCCTCTCTGTCCTGCCTCTTTCCCTCTCTGTCCTGCCTCTTTCCCTCTCTGTCCTGCCTCTTTCCCCTCTCTGTCCTCTCTGTCCTGCCTCTTTCCCTCTCTGTCCTGCCTCTTTCCCTCTCTGTCCTGCCTCTCTCCCTCTGTCCTGCCTCTCTCCCTCTCTGTCCTGCCTCTCTCCCTCTCTGTCCTGCCTCTCTCCCTCTCTGTCCTGCCTCTTTCCCTCTCTGTCCTGCCTCTTTCCCTCTCTGTCCTGCCTCTTTCCCTCTCTGTCCTGCTGCCTCTCTCCCTGTCCTGCCTCTCTCTCTGTCCTGCCTCTTCCCTCTCTGTCCTGCCTCTCTCCCTCTCTGTCTGTCCTGTCCTGCCTCTTTCCCTCTCTGTCCTGCCTCTCTCCCTCTCTGTCCTGCCTCTTTCCCTCTCTGTCCTGCCTCTCTCCCTCTCTGTCCTGCCTCTCTCCCTCTCTGTCCTGCCTCTTTCCCTCTCTGTCCTGCCTCTTTCCCTCTCTGTCCTGCCTCTTTCCCTCTCTGTCCTGCCTCTCTCTCCCTCTCTGTCCTGCCTCTCTCCCTCTCTGTCCTGCCTCTCTCCCTCTCTGTCCTGCCTCTTTCCCTCTCTGTCCTGCCTCTCTCCCTCTCTGTCCTGCCTCTCTCCCTCTGTCTGTCCTGCCTCTCTCCCTCTCTGTCCTGCCTCTCTCCCTCTCTCTGTCCTGCCTCTTTCCCTCTCTGTCCTGCCTCTCTCCCTCTCTGTCCTGCCTCTTTCCCTCTCTGTCCTGCCTCTCTCCCTCTCTGTCCTGCCTCTCTCCCTCTCTGTCCTGCCTCTTTCCCTCTCTGTCCTGCCTCTCCCTCCTGTCCTCTCTGTCCTGCCTCTCTCCCTCTCTGTCCTGCCTCTCTCCCTCTCTGTCCTGCCTCTCTCCCTCTCTGTCCTGCCTCTCTGTCCTGCTCTCTGTCCTGCCTCTCTCCCCTGTCCTCTGTCCTGCCTCTCTCCCTCTCTGTCCTGCCTCCTTTCCCTCTGTAGTTCTGTGCACCTCCCATAGTCTGTTCTGGACTTGGGGACTGTGAAGAGACCTCTGGTGGCATGTCTTGTGGGGTATGCATGGGTGTTCAATCTGTGTGCCAGTAGTTCAAACAGACAAGGAACACTAAAAGGGAACACTAAAATAACACATCCTAGATCTGAATGAATGAAATATTGTTATTAAATACTTTTTTCTTTAAATAGTTGAATGTGCTGACAACAAAATCACACAAAAATTATCAATGGAAATCAAATTTATCAACCCATGGAGATCTGGATTTGGAGTCACACTCAAAATTAAAGTGGAAAACCACACTGCAGGCCGATCCAACTTTGATGTAATGTCCTTAAAACAAGTCAAAAGTGAGGCTCAGTAGTGTGTGTGGCCTCCACGTGCCTGTATGACCTCCCTACAACGCCTGGGCATGCTCCTGATGAGGTGGCGGATGGTCTCCTGAGGGATCTCCTCCCAGACCTGGACTAAAGCATCCGCCAACTCCTGGACAGTCTGTGGTGCAACGTGGCGTTGGTGGATGGAGCGAGACATGATGTCCCAGATGTGCTCAATTGGATTCAGGTCTGGGGAACGGGTGGGCCAATCCATAGCATCAATGCCTTCCTCTTGCAGGAACTGCTGACACACTCCAGTCACATGAGGTCTAGCACTGTCTTGCATTAGGAGGAACCCAGGGCCAACCGCACCAGCATATGGTCTCACAAGGGGTCTAAGGATCTCATCTCGGGTACCTAATGACAGTCTACCTCTGGCGAGCACATGGAGGGCTGTGCGGCCCCCCAAAGAAATGCCACCCCACACCATGACTGACCCACCGCCAAACCGGTCATGCTGGAGGATGTTGCAGGCAGCAGAATGTTCTCCACGGCGTCTCCAGACTGTCACGTGTGCTCAGTGTGAACCTGCTTTCATCTGTGAGGAGCACAGGGCGCCAGTGGCGAATTTGCCAATCTTGGTGTTCTCTCGCCAACGTCCTGCACGGTGTTGGGCTGCACAAACCCCACCTGTGGACGTCGGGCCCTCATACCACCCTCATGGAGTCTGTTGCTGACCGTTTGAGCTGACACATGCACATTTGTGGCCTGCTGGATGTCATTTTGCAGGGCTCTGGCAGTGCTCCTCCTGCTCCACCTTGCACAAAGGTGGAGGTAGGGGTCCTGCTGCTGGGTTGTTGCCCTCCTACGGCCTCCTCCACGTCTCCTGATGTACTAGCCTGTCTCCTGGTAGCGCCTCCATGCTCTGGACACTACGCTGACAGACACAGCAAACCTTCTTGCCACAGCTCCCATTGATGTGCCATCCTGGATAAGCTGCACTACCTGAGCCACTTGTGTGGGTTGTAGACTCCGTCTCATGCTACTACTAGAGTGAAAGCACCGCCAGCATTCAAAAGTGACCAAACATCAGCCAGGAAGCATAGGAACTGAGAAGTGGTCTGTGGTCCCCACCTGCAGAACCACACCTTTATTGGGGATGTCTTGCTAAATGCCTATAATTTCCACCTGTTGTCTATTCCATTTGCACAACAGCATGTGAAATGTATTGTCAATCAGTGTTGCTTCCTAAGTGGACAGTTTGATTTCACAGAAGTGTGATTGACTTGGAGTTACTTTGTGTTGTTTAAGTGTTCCCTTTATTTTTTTGAGCAGTGTACAAGTAGTGATGATGTCAATCTCTCCTCCACTTTGAGCCAGGAGAGATTAAAATGCGTATTATTAATGTTAGCTCTCTGTGTACATCCAAGGGCCAGTCTCTCTTTGTGGCACCTGACCACACGACTGAACAGTGGTTCAGGTGCGACAAAACTAGGGCCTGTAGGACTTGTCTTGTTGATAGTGCTGTTAAGAATGCAGAGCAGCACTTTTATTATGGACAGACTTGTAACGTAGACGCTGGGAGCCGAGAAGCAGGTGCAGGTTCTAAGATAAATATAACATGTAACATGGAATGATACAACGTAGAAGTAGCATCTAGACACTAACAACAGAAAACAATACTACCTGGGGAAGGAGACTAAGGGAGCACCAGATAAAGGCGAGGAAATGAGTAAGGTAATGGAGTCCAGGTGTGCGTAATGATGAATACCAGGTGTGCGTAATGATGAATACCAGGTGTGCGTAATGATGAATACCAGGTGCGCGTAATGATGAATACCAGGTGCGCGTAATGATGAAAATCAGGTGCGCGTAATGATGAAAATCAGGTGCGCGTAATGATGAAAATCAGGTGCGCGTAATGATGAATACCAGGTCTGCGTAATGATGAATACCAGGTCTGCATAATGATGAATACCAGGTGCGCGTAATGATGAATGCGAGGCGCGCGTAATGATGGTTCCCAGAACCAGTGGTTAGTAAACCGGCGACGGTCGAACGCCGGATTGGGAGGAGTGGGAGTAGACGTGACAAGAATTCTCCCCATTCTAGCTATTGTTGTATCAATATGTTTCGACCATGACAGTTTACACTCCAAGGTTACTCCAGGAAGTTTAGTCTCCTCAACTTGCTCACTTTCCACATTATTCATTGCAAGATTTAGTTGAGGTTTAGAGTTTAGTGAATGGTTTGTCCCAAATACAATGCTTTTAGTTTTAGAAATATTTAGGACTAACGTATTCCTTTTCACCCATTCTGAAACTAACTGCAGCTCTTTCTTAAGTGTTGTTGTCATTTCAGTTTCTGTGGTAGCTGACGTGTATAGTGGTGAGTCATCTGCGTACATAGACACACTGGCTTTACTTAAATGCCAGTGGCATGACATTAGTAAAGATTGAAAAAAGTAAGGGGCCTAGACAGCTACCCTGGGGAATTCCTGAATCTACCCTGGGTGTTTTTTAATGGAGAGGCTTCCATTTAAAGAATACCCTCTGTGTTCTGTTAGACAATTAACTCTTTATCCACAATATTTTATTCTATTGTATTTAACTAATCCATAATAGAGCAGGGGTTGTAAAGCCATAACACCAACGTTTGGCGAATAAGGTGCCATTTTAAACGCTGATGTGGTTAGTGATGGAATGAGATCCGAAGGTCCCCACGGGATTTATAACCAATATTCATCATATTCCACAACATGTTTTGGCCTGAAAGGCCACGATCATTACTTGACCCCGGTATTGACTTTTAAAATGTCACCGAGGTCACACCTATGGAGCTCACAGGTAGTAAGCATAGGCTGTCTTCATGCAATGTAGCTATAACATAGCTATAATGTGGCTATAATGTAGCTATAATGTAGCTATAGTGTAGCTATAATGTAGCTTTAATGTAGCTATAATGTAGCTATAGTGTAGCTATAGTGTAGCTATAATGTAGCTATAGTGTAGCTATAATGTAGCTATAACGTAGCCATAACGTAGCTATAACGTAGCTATAACGTAGCTATAACGTAGCCATAATGTAGCTATAATATAGCTATAACGTAGCTATAATGTAGCTATAATGTAGCTATAATGTAGCTATAATGTAGCTATAACGTAGCTATAATGTAGCTATAACGTAGCTATAATGTAGCTATAACGTAGCCATAATGTAGCTATAACATAGCTATAACGTAGCCATAACGTAGCTATAGTGTAGCTATAACGTAGCTATAATGTAGCTATAACGTAGCTATAATGTAGCTATAACGTAGCCATAATGTAGCTATAATGTAGCTATAATGTAGCTAGTCTAGTTGCCTCTATTGATGATAAAACATTGAAGTTTGTCACATGTCACTATATGGAAAACAGTTTTTTTCACCACCCACCAAATATACCACTCATAATGAACGGCCACCCTATACCACCCATTGGGAACTACCACCCATAAATAACACCCACCCTATACCACCCAGTGGTCCTCTGTAGCTCAGTTGGTAGAGCATGGCGCTTGTAACGCCAGGGTAGTGGGTTCGATTCCCGGGACCACCCATACGTAGAATGTATGCACACATGACTGTAAGTCGCTTTGGATAAAAGCGTCTGCTAAATGACATATATTATTATTATATTATTATAAGGATCTACCACACTCTACCACCCATACATAACTACCACCATATACCACCCATAAATAACAACCACCCTATGGCATCCAAAAGGAACTACCACCCTATACACATAAGGAAGTACCAACCATAAGGAAGTACCACACATAAGGAAGTACCACCCATAAGGAAGTACCACCCATAAATAACTACCACCCATAAGGAAGTACCACCCATAAGGAAGTACCACCCATAAATAACTACCACCCATAAGGAAGTACCAACCATAAGGAAGTACCACACATAAGGAAGTACCACCCATAAGGAAGTACAACCCATAAATAACTACCACCCATAAGGAAGTACCACCCATAAATAACTACCACCCATAAGTACCACCCATAAATAACTACCACCCTACACCACCCATAAGGAAGTACCACCCATAAGGAAGTACCACCCATAAATAACTACCACCCTACACCACCCATATGTAAGTACCACCCATAAATAACTACCACCCTACACCACCCATAAGGAACTACCACCCTATACCACACTTAAGGACCTACCACCCATAAGTGTGGTCCTGTGTAGCTCAGTTGGTAGAGCATGGCGCTTGTAACGCCAGGGTAGTGGGTTCGATCCCCGGGACCACCCATACGTAGAATGTATGCACGCATGACTGTAAGTCGCTTTGGATAAAAGCGTCTGCTAAATGGCATATATTATTATTATTATTATAAGGACCTACCACCCTTAAGGAAGTACCACCCATAAATAACTACCACCCTACACCACCCATAAGGGACTACCACACATAAGGAAGTACCACACATAAGGAATACCACCCACAAGGAAGTACCACCCATAAATAACTACCACCCTACACCACCCATAAAGAACTACCACCCATAAGGAAGTACCACCCATAAGGAACCACCACCCATAAGGAAGTAACACCCATAAATAACTACCACCCTCTACCACCCATACGGAAGTACCACCCATAAATAACTACCACCCATAAGGAAATACCACTCATAAGGAACTACCACCCATAAGGAACTACCACCCATAAGGAAGTATAACCCATAAGGAAGTACAACCCTTAAGGAACTACCACCCATAAGGAAGTACCACCCATAAGGAACAACCACCAATAAGGAAGTACCACCCATAAGGAACAACCACCCATAAGGAACTACCACCCATAAGGAACAACCACCCATAAGGAAGTACCACCCATAGGGAACTACCACCCATAAGGAACTACCACCCATAAATAACTGCTGTAATATCCGCCAGCTATCCGCCCATTTAGACTTATGTAACAATCTCTCCCAGTCAGGCAGGATGACCCCTGTCAGATGTGAACATTACATTTACTGTTCGCCTCTTCTGCATCATTTGCCTCCCGACCGCCCTCCTCAGCCCCAGCTGTACGGGACTGGGAGGGAGGGAGCGGCATCCGTAGAGATTACATAACCCTGTCGAAATATACCCCCAGTCACATGTTAGACTACACTCAGCCTGGCCCGCCCCAGAAATGCGGGCGGGCGGGTAGACACACAGGCAGGCAAGCAGACATAGTTGGGCTGGCAGTGTTCCAGGAGCTAACACACTGTCATTAAACATTCAACTGTGATCTGCTCCATTCTACTCCTCTCTCCTTTTCTGTCCTGCCTCTCTTCCTCTCTGTCCTGCCTCTCTCCCTCTCTGTCCTTCCTCTCTTCCTCTCTGTCCTGACTCTCTCCCTCTCTGTCCTGACTCTCTCCCTCTCTGTCCTGACTCTCTCCCTCTCTGTCCTGACTCTCTCCCTCTCTGTCCTGCCTCTTTCCCTCTCTGTTCTGCCTCTCTCCCTCTCTGTCCTGCCTCTCTCCCTCTCTGTCCTGACTCTCTCCCTCTCTGTCCTGACTCTCTCCCTCTCTGTCCTGACTCTCTCCCTCTCTGTCCTGACTCTCTCTGCCTCTCTGTCCTGCCTCTTTCCCTCTCTGTTCTGCCTCTCCCTCTCTGTCCTGACTCTCTCCCTCTCTGTCCTGACTCTCTCCATCTCTGTCCTGACTCTCTCCCTCTCTGTCCTGCCTCTCTCCCTCTCTGTCCTGCCTCTCTCCCACCTCGCTCCCTCTCCCCTCTCTGTCCTCCCTCTCTCCCTGCTGCCTCTCTCCCTATCTATCCTGCCTCTGTCCCTCTCTGTCCTGCCTCTCTTCCTCTCTGTCCTGCCTCTCCCCCTCTCTATCCTGCCTCTCTCCCTCTCTGTCCTGCCTCTCTTCCTCTCTGTCCTGCCTCTCCCCCTCTCTATCCTGCCTCTCTCCCTCTCTGTCCTGCCTCTCTCCCTCTCTGTCCTGCCTCTCTCCCTCTCTGTCCTGCCTCTCTCCCTCTCTGTCCTGCCTCTCTCCCTCTCTCCCTCTCTGTCCTGCCTCTCTCCCTCTCTGTCCTGCCTCTCTCCCTCTCTGTCCTGCCTCTCTCCCTCTCTCTCTCCTGCCTCTCTCCCTCTCTGTCCTGCCTCTCTCCCTCTCTGTCCTGCCTCTCTCCCTCTCTCTCTCCTGCCTCTCTCACTCTCGCTCCTGCCTCTCTCCCTCTCCCCTCTCTATACTGCCTCTCTCCCTCTCCCCTCTCTATACTGCCTCTCTATCCTGCCTCTCTCCCTCTCCCCTCTCTGTCCTGCCTCTCTATCCTGCCTCTCTCCCTCTCCCGTCTCTGTCCTGCCTCTCTCCCTCTCTGTCCTGCCTCTCTCCCTCTCTGTCCTGCCTCTCTCCCGCTCTGTCCTGCCTCTCTCCCTCTCTGTCCTGAATATCTCCCTCTCTATCCTGCCTCTCGCTCTCTCTGTCCTCCCTCTCTCCCTCTCCCTTCTCTGTCCTGCCTCTCTCCCGCTCTGTCCTGCCTCTCTCCCGCTCTGTCCTGCCTCTCTCCCTCTCTGTCCTGAATATCTCCCTCTCTATCCTGCCTCTCTCCCTCTCTGTCCTCCCTCTCTCCCTCGCTCTCTCTGTCCTGCCTCACCATGTGAAGCAGGCGTCTGTGGAAAAGAGGGCAGGGAGATTCTGAGAGATGAACATGTGACTTCAACCTGGCCCAGCATTTCTAGAGAGAGAGAGAGAGAGAGAGAGAGAGAGAGAGAGAGAGAGAGAGAGAGAGAGAGAGAGAGAGAGAGAGAGAGAGAGTGTAAAGTAACGAAGCCACACCCTCTGGGTTTCACGTAATGTTGCTGATGTTTTCTGAGTTCTCTAACTTACAGCACATGGGAGAA
>NW_025745829.1:297500-307394 GCF_021184085.1 Oncorhynchus gorbuscha
CCGTCTGTCCAGCGCTGCCAGAGTCTCCCGTCTGTCTAGAGCTGTCAGTCTCCCGTCTGTCTAGAGCTGTCAGAGTCTCCCGTCTGTCCAGAGCTGCCAGAGTCTCCCGTCTGTCCAGCGCTGCCTGAGTCTCCCGTCTGTCCAGCGCTGCCAGAGTCTCCCGTCTGTCCAGCGCTGCCAGAGTCTCCCGTCTGTCTAGAGCTGTCAGAGTCTCCCGTCTGTCTAGAGCTGTCAGAGTCTCCCGTCTGTCCAGAGCTGCTAGAGTCTCCCGTCTGTCCAGAGCTGCTAGAGTCTCCCGTCTGTCCAGAGCTGCCAGAGTCTCCCGTCTGTCCAGAGCTGCCAGAGTCTCCCGTCTGTCCAGAGCTGCCAGAGTCTCCCGTCTGTCCTGAGCTGCCAGAGTCTCCCATCTCTCCAAAGCTGCTAGAGTCTCCCGTCTGTCCAGAGCTGCCAGAGTCTCCAGTCTGTCCAGAGCTGCCAGAGTCTCCCGTCTGTCCAGAGCTGCCAGAGTCTCCCGTCTGTCCTGAGCTGCCAGAGTCTCCCGTCTGTCCTGAGCTGCTAGTCTCCCGTCTCTCCAGAACTGCTAGAGTCTCCCTCCTGTCCTGAGCCGCCAGAGCTGCCAGGAGCTGCCAGAGCCGTCAGCCAGCCAGGAGCTGCCAGAGCCGCCAGCCAGCCAGGAGCTGCCAGAGCCGCCAGCCAGCCAGGAGCGGCCGGAGCCGCCCTTTTCTCCGGCGCTGCCGGAGTCTCCCACCTGTCCGGCGCTGCCGGAGTCTACCATTAATTTGGGACCCGTGGTGTGGGTCCCCAGTCCAAGATCGGCGGCGAGGCCACGGAGGCAGGCTAAGAGGCGCACCAAAACTATGTTGAAGTGGGGTCCACGTCCTGCGCCAGAGCCGCCACTGCGGACAGACGCCCATCCAGGCCCTCCCCTGTAGGTTCAGGTTTTGCGGCCGGAGTCCGCACCTTTGGGGGGGGGGGGGGGGGGGGGGATTACTGTCACGTTCTGACCTTTATTTCCTTTGTTTTGTCTTTATTTAGTATGGTCAGGGCGTGAGTTGGGGTGGGCAGTCTATGTTTTGTGTTTCTATGTCTTTCTATTTCTGTGTTCGGCCTGGTATGGTTCTCAATCAGAGGCAGGTGTCGTTAGATGTCTCTGATTGAGAACCATACATAGGTAGCCTGTTTTTCACTGTTGGTTTGTGGGTGATTGTTTCCTGTGTCAGTGTTTGTGCCACACGGGACTGTTTCGGTTTGTTCACATTTATTGTTTTTGTATTTCGTGTTCATGTTGAGTTTTTCTTATTTAAACATGGACACTTACCACGCCGCATCTTGGTCCGATCCTTGCTACACCTCTTCAGAGGAAGAGGAAGAGGAAGAGGAAGAAATCAGCCTACAGATAGGTTGTAATTTGGGCCACTGAGGCCTGCAGGGTTCTACATGAACATCTGTAATCTAATGTTATTGGTCACATACACATGGTTAGCAGATGTTATTGGTCACATACACATGGTTAGGAGATGTTATTGGTCACATACACATGGTTAGCAGATGTTATTGGTCACATACACATGGTTAGCAGATGTTATTGGTCACATGGTTAGCAGATGTTATTGGTCACATACACATGGTTAGGAGATGTTATTGGTCACATACACATGGTTAGGAGATGTTATTGGTCACATACACATGGTTAGGAGATGTTATTGGTCACATACACATGGTTAGCAGATGTTATTGGTCACATACACATGGTTAGCAGATGTTATTGGTCACATACACATGGTTAGCAGATGTTATTGGTCACATACACATGGTTGGCAGATGTTATTGGTCACATGGTTGGAGATGTTATTGGTCACATGGTTAGGAGATGTTATTGGTCACATACACATGGTTAGGAGATGTTATTGGTCACATGGTTAGCAGATGTTATTGGTCACATACACATGGTTAGCAGATGTTATTGGTCACATGGTTGGCAGATGTTATTGGTCACATACACATGGTTAGCAGATGTTATTGGTCACATGGTTAGCAGATGTTATTGGTCACATGGTTAGGAGATGTTATTGGTCACATGGTTAGCAGATGTTATTGGTCACATACACATGGTTAGCAGATGTTATTGGTCACATACACATGGTTGGCAGATGTTATTGGTCACATGGTTAGGAGATGTTATTGGACACATACACATGGTTAGCAGATGTTATTGGTCACATACATATGGTTAGCAGATGTTATGGGTCACATACACATGGTTAGCAGATGTTATTGGTCACATGGTTGGCAGATGTTATTGGTCACATACACATGGTTAGCAGATGTTATTGGTCACATGGTTAGCAGATGTTATTGGTCACATGGTTAGGAGATGTTATTGGTCACATGGTTAGGAGATGTTATTGGTCACATACACATGGTTAGCAGATGTTATTGGTCACATACACATGGTTAGGAGATGTTATTGGTCACATACACATGGTTGGCAGATGTTATTGGTCACATGGTTAGGAGATGTTATTGGTCACATACACATGGTTAGCAGATGGTATTGGTCACATGGTTAGCAGATGTTATTGGTCACATGGTTAGGAGATGTTATTGGTCACATACACATGGTTAGGAGATGTTATTGGTCAAATGGTTAGCAGATGTTATTGGTCACATGGTTAACAGATGGTATTGGTCACATACACATGGTTAGCAGATGTTATTGGTCACATACACATGGTTAGGAGATGTTATTGGTCAAATGGTTAGCAGATGTTATTGGTCACATACACATGTTTGGCAGATGGTATTGGTCACATACACATGGTTAGCAGATGTTATTGGTCACATACACATGGTTAGGAGATGTTATTGGTCACATACACATGGTTGGCAGATGTTATTGGTCACATGGTTAGGAGATGTTATTGGTCACATACACATGGTTAGCAGATGGTATTGGTCACATGGTTAGCAGATGTTATTGGTCACATGGTTAGTTATTGGTCACATGGTTAGGAGATGGTCACATGGTTAGGAGATGTTATTGGTCACAGATACACATGGTTAGGAGATGTTATTGGTCAAATGGTTAGCAGATGTTATTGGTCACATGGTTAACAGATGGTATTGGTCACATACACATGGTTAGCAGATGTTATTGGTCACATACACATGGTTAGGAGATGTTATTGGTCAAATGGTTAGCAGATGTTATTGGTCACATACACATGTTTGGCAGATGGTATTGGTCACATACACATGGTTGGCAGATGTTATTGGTCACATGGTTAGGAGATGTTATTGATCACATGGTTAGATGTTATTGGTCACATGGTTAGCATATGTTATTGGTCACATACACATTGTTAACAGATGTTATAGGTCACATGGTTAGCAGATGTTATTGGTCAAATGGTTAGCAGATGTTATTGGTCACATGGTTAAATCAAATCAAATCAAATCAAATTTTATTTGTCACATACACATGGTTACCAGATGTTAATGCGAGTGTAGCGAAATGCTTGTGCTTCTAGTTCCGACAATGCAGTGATAACCAACAAGTAATCTAACTAACAATTCCAAAACTACTGTCTTATACACAGTGTAAGGGGATAAGGAACATGTACATAAGGATATATGAATGAGTGATGGTACAGAGCAGCATACAGTAGATGGTATCGAGTACAGTATATACATATGAGATGAGTGTGTAGACAAAGTAAACAAAGTGGCATAGTTAAAGTGGCTAGTGATACATGTGTTACATAAGGATGCAGTCGATGTTGTAGAGTACAGTATATACATATGTATATGAGATGAATAATGTAGGGTAAGTAACATTATATAAGGTAGCATTGTTTAAAGTGGCTAGTGATATATTTACATCATTTCCCATCAATTCCCATTATTAAAATGGCTGGAGTTGGGTCAGTGTCAATGACAGTGTGTTGGCAGCAGCCACTCAATGTTAGTGGTGGCTATTTAACAGTCTGATGGCCTTGAGATAGAAGCTGTTTTTCAGTCTCTCGGTCCCAGCTTTGATGCACCTGTACTGACCTCGCCTTCTGGATGATAGCGGGGTGAACAGGCAGTGGTTCGGTGGTTGATGTCCTTGATGATCTTTATGGCCTTCCTGTAACAACGGGTGGTGTAGGTGTCCTGGAGGGCAGGTAGTTTGCCCCGGTGATGCGTTGTGCAGTCCTCACTACCCTCTGGAGAGCCTTACGGTTGAGGGCGGAGCAGTTGCCGTCCAGGCGGTGATACAGCCCGCCAGGATGCTCTCGATTGTGCATCTGTAGAAGTTTGTGAGTGCTTTTGGTGACAAGCCAATTTCTTCAGCCTCCTGAGGTTGAATAGGCGCTGCTGCGCTTCTTCACGACGCTGTCAGTGTGAGTGGACCAATTCAGTTTGTCTGTGATGTGTACGCAGGAACTTAAAACTAGCTACCCTCTCCACTACTGTTCCATCGATGTGGATAGGGGGGTGTTCCCTCTGCTGTTTCCTGAAGTCCACAATCATCTCCTTAGTTTTGTTGACGTTGAGTGTGAGGTTATTTTCCTGACACCACACTCCAAGGGCCCTCACCTCCTCCCTGTAGGCCGTCTCGTCGTTGTTGGTAATCAAGCCTACCACTGTTGTGTCGTCCGCAAACTTGATGATTGAGTTGGAGGCGTGCGTGGCCACGCAGTCGTGGGTGAACAGGGAGTACAGGAGAGGGCTCAGAACGCACCCTTGTGGGGCCCCCGTGTTGAGGATCAGCGGGGAGGAGATGTTGTTGCCTACCCTCACCACCTGGTTAGGAGATGTTATTGGTCACATGGTTGGCAGATGTTATTGGTCACATGGTTAGGAGATGTTATTGGTCACATACACATGGTTAGCAGATGTTATTGGTCACATGGTTAGCAGATGTTATTGGTCACATGGTTAGCAGATGTTATTGGTCACATGGTTAGGAGATGTTATTGGTCACATACACATGGTTAGCAGATGTTATTGGTCACATACACATGGTTAGGAGATGTTATTGGTCACATACACATGGTTGGCAGATGTTATTGGTCACATGGTTAGCAGATGTTATTGGTCACATGGTTAGCAGATGTTATTGGTCACATACACATGGTTAGGAGATGTTATTGGTCACATACACATGGTTAGCAGATGTTATTGGTCACATGGTTAACAGATGGTATTGGTCACATACACATGGTTAGCAGATGTTATTGGTCACATACACATGGTTAGGAGATGTTATTGGTCAAATGGTTAGCAGATGTTATTGGTCACATACACATGTTTGGCAGATGGTATTGGTCACATGGTTAGCAGATGGTATTGGTCACATGGTTAGCAGATGGTATTGGTCACATGGTTAGCAGATGTTATTGGTCACATACACATGGTTAGCAGATGGTATTGGTCACATGGTTAACAGATGGTATTGGTCACATACACATGGTTAGCAGATGTTATTTGTCACATACACATGGTTAGCAGATGTTATTGGTCACATACACATGGTTAGCAGATGTTATTGGTCACATACACATGGTTAACAGATGGTATTGGTCACATACACATGGTTAGCAGATGTTATTGGTCACATACACATGGTTAGCAGATGTTATTGGTCACATACACATGGTTAGCAGATGGTATTGGTCACATGGTTAACAGATGGTATTGGTCACATACACATGGTTAGCAGATGTTATTGGTCACATACACATGGTTAGGAGATGTTATTGGTCACATACACATGGTTAGCAAATGTTAATGCGAGTGTAGAGAAATGCTTGAAACCAATCAGATCACCTATCTGCTGCCTTGTCTGTGTCTAGTCAGTCTGTCGGTCTACCAATCAGATGTCCTATCTGCTGCCTTGTCTGTGTCTAGTCAGTCTGTCGGTCAACCAATCAGATCTCCTATCTGCTGCCTTGTCCACCACTGCCACAGCAGTCTGTCGGTCAACCAATCAGATCGCCTATCTGCTGCCTTGTCTGTGTCTAGTCAGTCTGTCGGTCAACCAATCAGATCGCCTATCTGCTGCCTTGTCTGTGTCTAGTCAGTCTGTCGGTCAACCAATCAGATCTCCTATCTGCTGCCTTGTCTGTGTCTAGTCAGTCTGTCGGTCAACCAATCAAATCACCTATCTGCTGCCTTGTCTGTGTCTAGTCAGTCTGTCGGTCAACCAATCAAATCACCTATCTGCTGCTTAAGAAACATTATCAGTATTGTTTAAGAGACATTATCACTATGGTTTAAGAGACATTATCAGTATTGTTTAGGCGAACTTATCAGTATTGTTTAGGCGAACTTATCAGTATTGTTTAGGCAACCTTATCAGTATTGTTTAGGCGAACTTATCAGTATTGTTTAGGCAACCTTATCAGTATTGTTTGGGCGACATTATCAGTATTGTTTAGGCGACATTATCAGTATTGTTTAGGCGAACTTATCAGTATTGTTTAGGCAACCTTATCAGTATTGTTTGGGCGACATTATCAGTATTGTTTAGGCGAACTTATCAGTATTGTTTAGGCAACCTTATCACTATTGTTTGGGCGACATTATCAGTATTGTTTGGGCGACATTATCAGTATTGTTTGGGCGACATTATCAGTATTGTTTAGGCGAACTTATCAGTATTGTTTAGGCAACCTTATCACTATTGTTTGGGCGACATTATCAGTATTGTTTGGGCGACATTATCAGTATTGTTTGGGCGACATTATCACTATTGTTTGGGCGACATTATCACTATTGTTTAGGCGACCTTATCAGTATTGTTTAGGCGACCTTATCACTATTGTTTAACGACATTATCGAATCTAACTGAATGCGTGATATTGTTGCTCTCAACAAAAAATCTATATTTTGCACACTAAAAAAATAACAAAAAATCGTCCGGAATAAACACATTTTCAACAGAAAAATGGCTTGATGTTCCAATTTGAGGATAATATTTCCTTGTTATTTTTAATTGACAGTTCATAAGGATTTAGCCTGTGCTGTAATCCGTCTGACAATGGTTTTGTCAATAGTAAGGAAGGTCTCAACTGTCAACAAACAGCACGTTGTAATGTTTGTCTTATGACTCTGTTATGAAGGCGTTTTTGGGGTATTGGTTTCAAACTAAATAATTAAATTTAAGTGAAAAATCTCATCTGTGGACTGTTCTGGAGTCAGCTCTAAGTGCCACCCCCCCCCGTCTGTGGACTGTTCTGGAGTCAGCTCTAAGTGCCACCCCCCGTCTGTGGACTGTTCTGGAGTCAGCTCTAAGTGACCCCCCCCCTGTCTGTGGACTGTTCTGGAGTCAGCTCTAAGTGAAATCCCCCCACTGTGGATCGTAGCTCTAAGTGACCCCCCATCTGTGGACAGTTCTGGAGTCAGCTCTAAGTGAAATCCCCCACTGTGGATCGTAGCTCTAAGACCCCCCCATCTGTGGACAGTTCTGGAGTCAGCTCTAAGTGAAATCCCCACTGTGGATCGTAGCTCTAAGTGACCCCGCCCCCATCTGTGGACCGTTATGGAGTCAGCTCTAAGTGACCCTCCCCATCTGTGGACCGTTCTGGAGTCAGCTTTAAGTGATCCCCCCACTGGGGATCGTAGCTCAAGTGACCCCCCTCCCATCTGTAGACCGTTCTGGAGTCAGCTCTAAGTGAACCCCTCCATCTGTGGACCGTTCTGGAGTCAGCTCTAAGTGAACGCCCTCTCTCATCTGTGGATCGTTCTGGAGTCAGCTCTAAGTGACCCTCCCCATCTGTGGACCGTTCTGGAGTCAGCTCTAAGTGAACCCCCCCATCTGTGGACCGTTCTGGAGTCAGCTCTAAGTGAACGCCCTCTCTCATCTGTGGATCGTTCTGGAGTCAGCTCTAAGTGACCCTCCCCATCTGTGGACCGTTCTGGAGTCAGCTCTAAGTGAACCCCCCCATCTGTGGACTGTTCTGGAGTCAGCTCTAAGTGATCCCCCCACTGTGGATCGTAGCTCTAAGTGATCCCCCCATCTGTGGACCGTTCTGGAGTAAGCTCTAAGTGGAACCCCCCACTGTGGACCGTTCTGGAGTCAGCTCTAAGTGAAACCCCCTTCTCATCTGTGGACTGTTCTGGAGTCAGCTCTAAGTGAAACCTCCCTCCTATCTGTGGACCGTGCTGGAGTCAGCTGTAAGTGACCCCCTCCCCATTTGTGGACCGTTCTGGAGTCAGCTCTAAGTGAAATCCCCCCACTGTGGATCGTAGCTCGAAGTGACCCCCCATCTGTGGACCGTTCTGGAGCCAGCTCTAAGTGAAATCCCCCCACTGTGGATCGTAGCTCTAAGTGACCCCCCTCCCCCCATCTGTGGACTGTTCTGGAGTCAGCTCTAAGTGAACCCCCCATCTGTGGACCGTTCTGGAGTCAGCTCTAAGTGAACCCCCCCATCTAAGGACTGTTCTGGAGTCAGCTCGAAGTGACCCCCCCCCCCCCCATCTGAGGACTGTTCTGGAGTCAGCTCTAAGTGAACCACCCCCCATCTGTGGACTGTTCTGGAGTCAGCTCTAAGTGAACCCCCTCCCCCCACTGTGGACCGTTCTGGAGTCAGCTGTAAGTGATCCCCCATCTGTGGACTGTTCTGGAGTCAGCTCTAAGTGAAATCCCCCACTGTGGATCGTAGCTCTAAGTGACCCCGCCCCCATCTGTGGACCGTTATGGAGTCAGCTCTAAGTGACCCCCTCCATCTGTGGACCGTTCTGGAGTCAGCTCTAAGTGAACGCCTCTCTCATCTGTGGATCGTTCTGGAGTCAGCTCTAAGTGACCCTCCCCATCTGTGGACCGTTCTGGAGTCAGCTCTAAGTGAACCCCCCATCTGTGGACTGTTCTGGAGTCAGCTCTAAGTGATCCCCCACTGTGGATCGTAGCTCTAAGTGATCCCCCCATCTGTGGACCGTTCTGGAGTAAGCTCTAAGTGGAACCCCCCACTGTGGACCGTTCTGGAGTCAGCTCTAAGTGAAACCCCTTCTCATCTGTGGACTGTTCTGGAGTCAGCTCTAAGTGAAACCTCCCTCCTATCTGTGGACCGTGCTGGAGTCAGCTGTAAGTGACCCCCCCCCCCCATTTGTGGACCGTTCTGGAGTCAGCTCTAAGTGAAATCCCCCCCACTGTGGATCGTAGCTCGAAGTGACCCCCCCATCTGTGGACCGTTCTGGAGCCAGCTCTAAGTGAAATCCCCCCACTGTGGATCGTAGCTCTAAGTGACCCCCTCCCATCTGTGGACTGTTCTGGAGTCAGCTCTAAGTGAACCCCCCCCATCTGTGGACCGTTCTGGAGTCAGCTCTAAGTGAACCCCCCCCATCTAAGGACTGTTCTGGAGTCAGCTCGAAGTGACCCCCTCCCCCCATCTGAGGACTGTTCTGGAGTCAGCTCTAAGTGAACCACCCCCCATCTGTGGACTGTTCTGGAGTCAGCTCTAAGTGAACCCCCTACCCCCACTGTGGACCGTTCTGGAGTCAGCTCTAAGCATTTACATTACATTTACATTTAAGTCATTTAGCAGACGCTCTTATCCAGAGCGACTTACAAATTGGTGCATTCACCTTATGACATCCAGTGGAACAGCCACTTTACAATAGTGCATCTAAATATTTTAAGGGGGGGGGGGGGTGAGAAGGATTACTTTATCCTATCCTAAGTATTCCTTATTCCTTCTTTAAGCGACCCCCCCCCCCCCCCCATCTGTGGACCGTTCTGGAGTCAGCTCTAAGTGACCCCCCCGCCCCCATCTGTGGACCGTTCTGGAGTCAGCTCTAAGTGAATCCCGTCTGTGGACCGTTCTGGAGTCAGCTCTAAGTGAACCCCGTCTGTGGACCGTTCTGGAGTCAGCTCTAAGTGAACCCCGTCTGTGGACCGTTCTGGAGTCA